>NC_092239.1:8185819-8485819 GCF_036320965.1 Panulirus ornatus
CGTCGTGGTCAAGGATCGTACCGTCGTGCTCAAGGATCGTACAATCGTGCTCAAGGATCGTACCGTCGTACTCAAAGATCGCAGCGTCGTGGTCAAGGATCGTACCGTCGTGCTCAAGGATCGTACCGTCGTGCTCAAGGATCGTACCGTCGTGCTCAAGGATCGTACCGTCGTGCTCAAGGATCGTACAATCGTGCTCAAGGATCGTACCGTCGTGCTCAAGGATCGTACAATCGTGCTCAAGGATCGTACCGTCGTGCTCAAGGATCGTACCGTCGTGCTCAAGGATCGTACCGTCGTGCTCAAGGATCGTACCGTCGTACTCAAAGATCGCAGCGTCGTGGTCAAGGGTCGTACCGTCGTACTCAAAGATCGCAGCGTCGTGGTCAAGGATCGTACCGTCGTGCTCAAGGATCGTACCGTCGTGCTCAAGGATCGTACCGTCGTACTCAAAGATCGCAGCGTCGTGGTCAAGGATCGTACCGTCGTACTCAAAGGTCGCACCGTCGTGCTCTAGGATCGTACGGTTGTGCTCAAGGATCGTACCGTCGTGCTCAAGGATCGTACAATCGTGCTCAAGGATCGTACGGTTGTGATCAAGGATCGCGCCGTTGTGCTCAAGGATCGTACCGTCGTGCTCAATGATCGTACCGTCGTGCTGAGGAGTGTTGCCGTCGTGCTCAAGGATCGTACCGTCGTGCTCAAGAATCGTACTGTCGTGCTCAAGGATCGTACCTTCGTGCTCATTCGATTAATTCATCGCGTCTTCCTGGATGATTATACACGACACGCTATATAGATCCAGTCTTCCCTACCCCTCTCATCATTTGTCTTCTGTATGTCATTAAAGGAGTGAATGACAGAAGAGATTATTTTGATATATACTGTACAACGATAGCTTCCAGTTGACTAACTACTAAAACTTAAGCCATTAGAGGTCATGAGGTTAAACTGCTCCAACCATCTTGTCAACACAAATGATGTACGCACTTTATCTCGTTGAACATCTTGAAAGTGTGTTTTATTATCCTTAATACGGTTAAATTTATGGTTGCCGGCTGGTAAGGGATTCCTACGATTTTGTTGTTTTCTTGTATATAAAGTATGGTCGAGGTGTGGTGATAGTGGCGTGGCTGAGGTGTGGTGCTACTGGAATGGCTGAGGTGTGGTGCTGGTGGAGTGGCTGAGGTGTGGTGGTAGTGGTGTGGTTGTAGTGGAGTGGCTGAGGTGTGGCGCTAGCGATGTGGCTGAGGTGTGGTGGTAGTGGAGTGGCTGAGGTGTGGTGCTGGCGGTGTGGCTGAGGTGTGGTGCTGGCGGTGTGGCTGAGGTGTGGTGAAGGCGTCAGGTCAGCTGTAGCGAGGGTGGCGGCGTATCACAGCCGCGTCTTCTGGCTCTTACAGCTGACGAGAATCGATAGAGCTGCTCCAGCACCCGTCGTCCTGCTGCTGCCGGTGTCTCCCTCCCTCCCTCCCACCTTCCCTCTTATGTCTTCCTCCCCTCCTCCCTCCCTGTCTCATCTGTCTTCCATCCCCCCCGCATATATATATCTCGTTTAATTCCCTCCCTCCCTCGTTCCCACTTACCGGCCGCGCCAACCTTTCCCCCGTCTTCCCTCACTTACTCTCTACCTTCCCTTCCTCATTCATTCCTTTTCATTTGGGTTCACTTGTCTTGCTTTCCATCTTGATCACTTGCCTACCTCACGTGCCTCCCACACCCTCCCACCGCACCAAGTGCTCCTGCCTCACTCTCCCACATTTCACCGTCACATCCTTGCAGGAGGCAGGGCAGGCAAGGCATCCCTCACTCACCCCTCTTGGTGACTTCCGTTCAGCGCCCTCCCCGGCAGCAGCACCTCACTCATCTCCCTGTGCTTTACGTCACATATGCCTCGCGTTTTGATTATGTGTATACATTCGTAATTCCTGTGTGTGTGTGTGTGTGTGTGTGTGTGTGTGTGTGTGTGTGTGTGTGTGTGTGTGTATTGTAATGTAGTGGTGGTGTAGTGAGGCCGTGGGTAGGAGCAGGTGGGGGCCCCCTAACTGCCTTAACAGCGTCCACTTCCTCCTCCTCCTGTGACCTTTAAACTTTCATCTTGTTGGCCGTTGTTGTTCCTGTTAACCTCTTGAGCATCATGGGGCGACTCTGGATAAGGAGGCACCTGGCCTCTGACCTGCCTGCGTGGTGTAGGTTTAGTGCACGCTCAGGTCATCATACCCAGAGGGTCGTGCCGTCGTGCTTTTGAGGGTTGTGCTTTCCCTCGAGGTTCGCCCCGTCGTGTTCAAGCGTCTCTTATACATTCTCGTCCTTTGGCGCTGTTTTTAACCCTGTCGATCGACGACCGAAACGAGTGGTGACGCGTCGCCCGTCGTCCGTCCCTCGAGCTGACGCGTCGCCCGTCGTCCGCCCCTCGAGCTGACGCGTCGCCCGTCGTCCGTCCCTCGAGCAAGTGTTGGTTAACACGTTTTTATGCAATCAAGACCCGTGGGAGAGTGGGAGTGATACGTGCCACGGAACGTGTTCTTTAAGGAATGCCTGTATCTTGGTAGATCGACCTGTAGGTGCAGAGGAGACCACGAGAACCTGTCGTAAGGTGCACGAGAGGTAAAGTCCCAGAGCGAGATGTGTGTGAGAAAGGAAGGGCCTCTGAAATCCTCGTATGGTTAGGAGAACCTTCGAAAACTGTCGTGAGGTCTGAAACCAAGCAATGGATAGGAGACCTCCGATGCCATCGTAAGGGCTACGTAAGGTAAGGTAAGGTAAGGTCGTACCCTGAGCTGTGGGGATGGAAGACCACCCCAATGCCATCTTAAGGGTCACATAAGGTGAGGCCCTACCTTGAGCTTTGAGCGTAGAAGACCACCCCTCAGTGCCATCGTAAGGTCTCGTAAGGTAAGGTAAGGTCCTGCTATGAGCTACAAGGGTAGAAGACCACCCCCAATGCCATCGTAAGGGTCACATAAAGAGGTGGGTCAGACAGGCTGGCCATCTAGTCAAGGATATTTTTTTTTTGCTTAACTCTTGAATGACAGGTCGGGTAGGCAAGGAATGGTGTGTCGGAGATCACGTAGAAGGGTTCAGAGAGAATATGCTTGTACGAGACATCATGGTGTGTGTGTGTGTGTGTGTGTGTGTGTGTGTGTGTGTGTGTGGTGGTCTTCGTCTGGACGTACTGGAGTGATGCCATGCTGTCAGACGTGAAAGCCTTTCTCTCTCTTTTTTTTATTCCTCTCCCATGCCCTCTGTGAGCAGGGGAACTGACATGCTGATCATAACACAGTATGGACTCATATTAACCAACTGAGCAGAACAGAGTTTACAGTAATAGAAAAAAAATTCTTACACACAACTCTCAATAACTGTGCAGTGGGAAATGCAACGTCCATCTTGTTTACCATAACACACACAACTGCAGAAATCCAACATAGCTGGTCGTAATTTATTATGATAGAGTGTTTCACTGACTGAGGCAAATTCAGTGTTTGCAGCCTTCCAAAAAAACTTGTAAAAAAATTAAACTTCATAGACGTTGAAATACAGGTTTCCAGAGTAAAGCCCTCACAGCTGGTACCAAATATGATGGGAGATGGGGAGAAATTAGGATGTGCTTTAAACATTGGCTTAGAACTTGGGGACTGTTACAGTCTGCAGATGATGTAGTGGGAGTCGCTGGGTAGGATGAGGGGAGAAAAACTTGAAACTTCGTGATCTCCACCAGATGGGGAAACTTGAGGTATATGTTTTATAAAAGAAAAATAAGATTTGAAAAAAGCATGAACTTGCTCTGATAGTCTTTTAAAAATCTGTTCCAAATTCAATATTTCTTGCGGGTTTTAAGCTCGCCACGCCCAGCATTAAGATGGGAAGGAAACAGCTGAGTATGTTCCCCGGAGTATTACTGATAAAGTTGCGCGAGATAAGTCTTATGTGACGCAAGTTCGCTCTCAGCAATTGCAAAATGCATTTGGACGCGATTTTCACAAATATCGTTGACTTGGTAATTCACACACACACACACACACACACACACACACACACACACACACACACACACACACACACACACACACACACACACACTGTACTTAGATTACAGCCTCATAACTTCAGCTCCTTCTCATATGTCTTAAAGTTTTCAGTTAACTGGTAGAGATGCTCATCGAGGCCAGGAATTGAATGAAAAAAAAATATGAAGGAAATGAAAAGGATACGATGTATGTTAGGAAAAAAATACTTAGTCTAGCTTTTAATGAGAGGAGACACGGCAAGTAATCCTGATGTATAGCGTGTAGAATTCCAGGGCACCACTTCAGCAGACTTAAGTCAGGGTGAAGTTCAAACAAGAATGGCTCCCGAGCTGCCACAGCTGAACCCTCCTCCTCCTCCTCCTCCTCTCCTTAATGGTACGACCCACCTCACCCCTCCTTGATGGCACAATCCCATCAACCCCCGTCCTTGATGACATAGCCTACCACACCCCCTCCTTCAATGGCACAACCCACAACCCCCTCTTCATGGCATAATCTACCCAGCTCCTTATTGGCACAACCCACAACCCCCTCTTCATGGCATAATCTACCCAGCTCCTTATTGGCACAACCCACTGCCTCCTTTCCATGGCGCAGCCCACCCCCTCCTTCCATGGCACAACCCACTCCCCTCCTCCTTCCACAGCATAACCAACCCCCTTCCTTCCACAGCACAACAACCCACCTCCCTGGCACAACCCACTCCCACCCTCCTTCCTTTATACCCCACCTCCCGCTCATCCCACCCCTTCCGTCCATTCCCGTCAATTTTGCAATCCAGCTTCACCAAAACTTTCGCCTTAGGCTGAAGACGTGTTGAGCTACCTGCAATACAGTGGTAATCTCTTCTGAGTGGCGAAAGTCTTAGAAGAACATCAGAAAGAGTTCAACACTCCAGCCTCCAGGGCTGCAAGACACGTGCCATGAAAAAAAGAAAGAAATGCTAAAGATCCTAGCTACTGGGGCGAGGGCGGCGTTCTCTGCATAGGAGACAAACAAATTGTAGAACCTTCTGAGAGAGATGAAGTTTGCTCTGCAGAGGAAGACAAACACGTCGGAAGAATGGGGAAGAGATGAACCACCCTCCTCAAAATATAGTACTGAACTCTGGGAAAAGAAGAACTCGTAGTGAGAGAGAGAGAGAGAGAGAGAGAGAGAGAGAGAGAGAGAGAGAGAGAGAGAGAGAGAGAGAGAGAGAGAGAGATACACACGCATGTTTCTTATCGTAAAGTGACCTATTGAAGGCCCTAAATGCCACTAGTCCAGCACGGACAGACGAGAGCGCACACATAACACACCTGGTTAATGGGAAGGAGGTGAACGTAATGCTAAAAGAAGCTGCTTGTATCATCGTTCACCGACGATACAGTGAATTATGATCACCCTCAGATGTGCACCTGGTGCTCATGCTGTGAGCGATCGCGCCGGAGGATTAATCACACAAGGCCACACAGCTGTTCACTGATGAACATCGCAATCCACTTTGTTAGTGTCTCACACCTTCACAGCATCCATGTCTTACTGGTGTCTTCATCTCTCCTGAGTTATTGGCGACTTACATTTCCCCAGGGTAATTGACGATGCATCTGTCATCCCCTATGTGTGTTAGTGTTGTATATCTTGTCTTGAACTGTTACTGGTGAGTATTTGCCCTTTTATCTGTGTCTTCAAATCACGGTCGGTTTCGAGTGATTCATGTCTTGTTTTATTGACATAGCCAGACATCTTAAGTTACTGGTGCCTTACATCTTAGGTTTTTCTATTCAGATCTTACCATCCTTGTTTTATTGATGTATTACAGTCCCAAATGCTTTCTCATATGGTGTCCGATCTTCCCTCTTTCATCATTGCTTCACATTTTCCCTCATTCATTTGCTTCTACGTCGTCCCTGGTTTATTGGTGCTTCGCCTCTCCTTCAGGGTTGTGTTGTTTTGTTCCCCTCCTCATCCTCCCGGTGGGTTTTATGATTCGCTAGTCACCACCACCTATCTTGTGCCTCCTCTCCCCTCTTTCGATTAATTTTCCCATCCGAGCTGTTCCATGAGGAAGGGAGGGAGAGAGAGATAGGCATAATTTGAGTAGGTTCGGTAGGCCTAAGTGGGTATGGAATGGAAGGAGGGAGTAGGCGGTGTGGATGTGGCTGGATGGGAGTAGGGAGGAGAGTGAGTCAAGGAGAGAGATTGGGCCGAGGGAGAGACTCTGTCAGGGGCCAGTTCCTTTATTTGAGTCACTTTATGAGACACGTCTGCGCACGCGGTGGTGGAAGGAAGACTTGACGCAGGTATTCAACTTACTTAAGACTACAGGATTATATAGATTTTGATAAGTATGGGGAAAGTTGCAGAAGTTTGGCTGAAGGGGCGTGTCTCCTGCAGTCAATACGTAGATACACACGTATTACACGATGGGTCAGTGTTTGTATTACGACATGGGGGAGTACATAGACGTATGGTGCGTTCGTAAGCGGGAAGGGAAGGTCTTCTTTTACTCTAAGAGCACTTTTAAAGATATGGAGGAGGAGGAGGAGCTGTGAGGGGTCTTTGAGGTAGGTATACGTAGCAGATGGAGTGTTCTTATGGTGAAAGGCTTCTAGGTGGCGTCAACTGTCACCGAGGTTCTTTCTTTTTTTTCTGGCTCTGTTGACAAGATGACACACCTACTAGGACAAGCTTGTCCTCTGTTGGCAGTGTTGCGACCTTGTTTCCCCCCCTATGAGAATATTCCCACACATGGTGTTGTTCTGTCAGCATTTGGCATTTGTTTCTAATTATTTACGATTTCCACGTCAATATGAAGCTTTCCCAAATTGAGTTAGTTTCTTTTCCCAGTCCATATTTACTCACATGCCTTTTGGAAATTGCTGGAAATATTTTCCAGTTGACTGGATATAGAAATTGAGGTGAAGGCTACGGAAAGTGTGCAGTTAGTCAGTACCTGGCTTGAGGAATATTTGGGAAAGATTCAGTGGATTCACAGGTTCACAGATGGAAATTGATCACTCATACGTTTTGCTTCGTCCAGATCAGTGTTTAACCTGATTCTTCCAATCTCAGACCTTGCTTGACAACGGGTAAGGTACCTCCAAAGTAAGTCGAGGCAGAATTCACTGTTTACCTTAATTCAATAGATTTTCAGACTGCGTGCCATGAACTTGAATACATGTACCCATGAGTACGCACGCATTACTCATGGGTTTGTTTCTTATACATTCATGACACGCAGCTCGAAATATTTATTGAACTAAAGGTGGATAATGAATTTTGACACTGAGGTCTGGACATATAAAGCACCCTGTACATAGACGTTGTTTAAGTGGTGTTGGGGTTAAGTTGTCTACATGCGAGTGAACTAAGTGGTGGGGTGGCAGCGCCTAAGCGTGGCAGTGAGTGGGGTTCAGTGTGTGCACAGAGGAGGGCCACTGGGTCAGCCGCTCCGTCTGTCGCAGCTGCACTGGGGTTATGCTGATGTGATCCTCATGTCATGAGCACCCACATTAAGCTGGAGAGCTGCATGCAGAAGGTGATCTTATGCAGATGCGGTCGGGCACGGCGGCCGTTGTTGCCTACGGCCTCGCCGCTGCAGACGCAGATCTGGGATAACTAGAAAAGCGTTTTGTGAAATCAAGACAGCGAGGTTAAGATTCACGCCCTTTTCATAACCGAGTCAGCTCTATGTAAAAGCAGGTTCGGTGCAGATGATTTTAAACACGATGGAAAATTTCAGATTAATGAGTGTATAGGGTTGTTACGGCCGAATGTGAGGGGGCCAGCACTCCAGGTAGAGGGACCTGGTTCATAGGCTTGGGTGGGTCACGAGCAGGAGCCGGGGAGAAAGTGGGTGAGGAGGTGTGGGTGTGGGCGAGGGGCTGGCTGGCAAGGTGGACTGGCTGGAGGGCGAGGCTGAGGCTCAAGTGACAGACGTTCCTGACACTGGTCTTGGTCTGGTGGCCAGGAGGTTGCTCCTACTGGCGCACTGCTCATGTGTGACAGGGGAGGAGGGTGTGCTGCTCATGTGTGGCTGGGGAAGAGGGTGTGCCGCTCATGTGGGATTGAGGAGGAGGGTGTGCTGCTCATGTGTGACTGGGAAGGAGGGTGTGCTGCTCATGTGTGACTGGGGAAGAGGGTGTTCTGCTCATGTGTGACCGGGGAGGAGGGTGTGCCGCTCATGTGTGACTGGGGAGGTGGGTGTGCTGCTCATGTGAGACTGGGGAGGAGGATGTGCTGCTCATGTGTGACTGGGGAGGAGGGTGTGCTGCTCATGTGTGACTGGGGAGGAGGGTGTGCTGCTCATGTATGACTGAGGAGGAGGGTGTGCTGCTCATGTATGACTGAGGAGGAAGGTGTGCCGCTCATGTATGTCGGAGGAGAGGATGTACTTATCATATGTGACTGGGGAGGAAGTTGTACAGCTCATGAGAGGTTCGGGAAGGAGGATATATTGCGTATGTCCAGAGGAATCTTTGAAATATTTATGTATACACACATTCAAGTCCTCTTCTGGTTCTAGCACGGAGGCTGTTAAGGGTGTGATGTAAGTTTGTTTGCGACTGTAGTATTAGCCACTTCTGTTGTAGGGCTGCAAGTGGAATCCGCTGTCTCGTTAGTTACTAGAAAATATGTATTGGAGATCACAGCACCTCGTATATAAACAAATCAGTGTCTGGTACGTCCTCTTAAAAACCTTCGTTCGCCAGTGAACTGTCCTTAATCCATTTACTGCTTGTCACGTTCGTATCTGACACACAGGTACATGCTGACGCATTTTTTCGACTACATTAGTTGACTTAAAGATTTTAATGTGTACAGTAGCGCTACTTAAAGATTTTAAGGTGTACAATAGCGCTCCTTAAAGATTTTAAGGTGTACAATAGCGCTCCTTAAAGATTTTAAGGTGTACAATAGCGCTCTTTAAAGATTTTAAGTTGTACAATAGCGCTCCTTAAAGATGTTAAGTTGTACAATAGCGCTACTTACAGATTTTAAGGTGTACAATAGCGCTACTTACAGATTTTAAGGTGTACAATAGCGCTCCTTAAAGATTAGATGCTGTACAATAGCGCTCCTTAAAGATTTTAAGTTGTAAAGTAGCGCTCCTTAAAGATTTTAAGTTGTACAATAGCGCTCCTTACAGATTTTAAGTTGTACAATAGCGCTACGTACAGATTTTAGGGTGTACTGTTTGACGGATGTAAGAGTCTTTAAGTGATTCCGTGTGTAGGAAGTGAGGGAATGAAAACGGGAAAGAATAATGGTCTCGAGCTTCATTATAACAAGGGGGGATATATAGAGTGATTATGTTGGATGACTGTACATTGAGCCTGTAACCATGGCTTCTGCAGGAAGGGCTGGCTGGCTGGCTGGATACTGACTGCGAACTCTCGAACACGAGAGACATTCGCCCGTGTTGAAAAAAAAAAACTCTGTTAATCTACGTGAATACCGCTTTTTTTTTTTTTTTTTTTTTGCCAACAATGTCACCCTTGGACACGGGCGAAGTTACTAAATTGGAAAATGTGTTGAGATCGTGTACATGCCGGCGTGAACCGTGTCAGAAACTTGAATTTTAGGGAACGAGTGAAATTTCTCTCTCTCTCTCTCTCTCTCTCTCTCTCTCTCTCTCTCTCTCTCTCTATATATATATATATATATATATATATATATATATATATATATATATATATATATATATATATATAATCAGCGCAGACGGGAAATTTATAAATTACAGATGGAAAAACGCTGGAAGACTTGTGCCCCATGATAAACTCAATTATTTCCTGTTGACATGTAGTGCACGGATGACTGAGCTAACACCGCTGGTAACAACAGGTGTCGTAGGTAACAAGAAACAAAAAAGAATAGATGAGCCAAACATCCGGGGCCTAAAGCTGTACAGCGCGATGTGTGTTTGTTTTTTTTTTTAAAGGAATCAGAAGCGTTATGAAGGTGTGTGTGTGTAGGGGGGGGATTCTAGATATGACCAGAGAGTGTTCTCAGCAGATGTTCCAGATCCGTCAGGTTGTGGAAGGTAATTTCTATATGAGGGGGGTTTGTGGCCTGAGGTTAACAAACCATACTGTCTCAGTTGACGTAGAAAAGAAAAGTAGATGTCTCATTTGACATAGAAAGTAGATGTCTGAGTTGACATTGAAAAGAAAAGTAGATGTCTCAGTTGCCATAGAAAAGAAAAGTAGATATCTCACTTCAGGGCATCGAAGAAGATGAGATATATGCGTTCTTAACACCTTCTTAACACCTTTCAAATATCTTGTAACATCTCTTCGGCATTAGTTTCATTCCCCAGCATGAGCTGTGAGGGTGGTTTTCCTTATTATGAGCGCCTGACCTTTCTCAGACTGTGATGGGTGCGGGAACGTGCACGTAGGATGTGTAGCCCAAACATAGAATACAATGGTAAGTCGAAATGATTCCCTTTTATGGTGTAGAAATACATTCAGATCCATTAAACAGATGAGAAGAGGAAGGGGGACGAGCGACCTAGAATATAATTGGAGAAGATAGTGTCAACATCGATGTCGGAAGAATTTGAACTTTTTAATTGGCTTCTGGAGGAGGGAAAAAATATGAGGAAGTATTTTTAGTGTCGTGTTGTGTCCACGTCCGTGTCTTGCGTGTGCGTCCTCACCCTCGTCAGAGATTTACATCGGTTCTAACTCAGGTCTCAGCCGGAGTTTGATGAACGGTCACGTGTGTCCCTTCATCTACAAATGCGTAGAGATGAGCGCTTCAGCATCCCACTCTCCCTCCCCCCTCAAAAATAGCTGGTGCTGCGTGACCTAGCACGGGTGTGACTGGTGCTGCGTGAGCTAGCACGGGTGTGACTGGTGCTGCGTGAGCTAGCACGGGTGTGACTGGTGCTGCGTGACCTAGCACGGGTGTGACTGGTGCTGCGTGAGCTAGCACGGGTGTGACTGGTGCTGCGTGACCTAGCACGGGTGTGACTGGTGCTGCGTGAGCTAGCACGGGTGTGACTGGTGCTGCGTGACCTAGCACGGGTGTGACTGGTGCTGCGTGACCTAGCACGGGTGTGACTGGTGCTGCGTGAGCTAGCACGGGTGTGACTGGTGCTGCGTGACCTAGCACGGGTGTGACTGGTGCTGCGTGAGCTAGCACGGGTGTGACTGGTGCTGCGTGACCTAGCACGGGTGTGACTGGTGCTGCGTGACCTAGCACGGGTGTGACTGGTGCTGCGTGACCTAGCACGGGTGTGACTGGTGCTGCGTGACCTAGCACGGGTGTGACTGGTGCTGCGTGACCTAGCACGGGTGTGACTGGTGCTGCGTGACCTAGCACGGGTGTGACTGGTGCTGCGTGACCTAGCACGGGTGTGACTGGTGCTGCGTGACCTAGCACGGGTGTGACTGGTGCTGCGTGAGCTAGCACGGGTGTGACTGGTGCTGCGTGACCTAGCACGGGTGTGACTGGTGCTGCGTGACCTAGCACGGGTGTGACTGGTGCTGCGTGACCTAGCACGGGTGTGACTGGTGCTGCGTGAGCTAGCACGGGTGTGACTGGTGCTGCGTGAGCTAGCACGGGTGTGACTGGTGCTGCGTGACCTAGCACGGGTGTGACTGGTGCTGCGTGACCTAGCACGGGTGTGACTGGTGCTGCGTGAGCTAGCACGGGTGTGACTGGTGCTGCGTGAGCTAGCACGGGTGTGACTGGTGCTGCGTGACCTAGCACGGGTGTGACTGGTGCTGCGTGACCTAGCACGGGTGTGACTGGTGCTGCGTGAGCTAGCACGGGTGTGACTGGTGCTGCGTGACCTAGCACGGGTGTGACTGGTGCTGCGTGACCTAGCACGGGTGTGACTGGTGCTGCGTGACCTAGCACGGGTGTGACTGGTGCTGCGTGACCTAGCACGGGTGTGACGGGTGGTGCGTGACCTAGCACGGGTGTGACTGGTGCTGCGTGACCTAGCACGGGTGTGACTGGTGCTGCGTGAGCTAGCACGGGTGTGACTGGTGCTGCGTGACCTAGCACGGGTGTGACTGGTGCTGCGTGACCTAGCACGGGTGTGACTGGTGCTGCGTGAGCTAGCACGGGTGTGACTGGTGCTGCGTGACCTAGCACGGGTGTGACTGGTGCTGCGTGAGCTAGCACGGGTGTGACTGGTGCTGCGTGACCTAGCACGGGTGTGACTGGTGCTGCGTGAGCTAGCACGGGTGTGACTGGTGCTGCGTGACCTAGCACGGGTGTGACTGGTGCTGCGTGACCTAGCACGGGTGTGACTGGTGCTGCGTGAGCTAGCACGGGTGTGACTGGTGCTGCGTGACCTAGCACGGGTGTGACTGGTGCTGCGTGACCTAGCACGGGTGTGACTGGTGCTGCGTGACCTAGCACGGGTGTGACTGGTGCTGCGTGAGCTAGCACGGGTGTGACTGGTGCTGCGTGACCTAGCACGGGTGTGACTGGTGCTGCGTGACCTAGCACGGGTGTGACTGGTGCTGCGTGACCTAGCACGGGTGTGACTGGTGCTGCGTGAGCTAGCACGGGTGTGACTGGTGCTGCGTGACCTAGCACGGGTGTGACTGGTGCTGCGTGAGCTAGCACGGGTGTGACTGGTGCTGCGTGAGCTAGCACGGGTGTGACTGGTGCTGCGTGACCTAGCACGGGTGTGACTGGTGCTGCGTGACCTAGCACGGGTGTGACTGGTGCTGCGTGACCTAGCACGGGTGTGACTGGTGCTGCGTGACCTAGCACGGGTGTGACTGGTGCTGCGTGACCTAGCACGGGTGTGACTGGTGCTGCGTGACCTAGCACGGGTGTGACTGGTGCTGCGTGAGCTAGCACGGGTGTGACTGGTGCTGCGTGACCTAGCACGGGTGTGACTGGTGCTGCGTGAGCTAGCACGGGTGTGACTGGTGCTGCGTGACCTAGCACGGGTGTGACTGGTGCTGCGTGACCTAGCACGGGTGTGACTGGTGCTGCGTGACCTAGCACGGGTGTGACTGGTGCTGCGTGACCTAGCACGGGTGTGACTGGTGCTGCGTGAGCTAGCACGGGTGTGACTGGTGCTGCGTGAGCTAGCACGGGTGTGACTGGTGCTGCGTGACCTAGCACGGGTGTGACTGGTGCTGCGTGAGCTAGCACGGGTGTGACTGGTGCTGCGTGAGCTAGCACGGGTGTGACTGGTGCTGCGTGACCTAGCACGGGTGTGACTGGTGCTGCGTGACCTAGCACGGGTGTGACTGGTGCTGCGTGAGCTAGCACGGGTGTGACTGGTGCTGCGTGAGCTAGCACGGGTGTGACTGGTGCTGCGTGACCTAGCACGGGTGTGACTGGTGCTGCGTGACCTAGCACGGGTGTGACTGGTGCTGCGTGACCTAGCACGGGTGTGACTGGTGCTGCGTGACCTAGCACGGGTGTGACTGGTGCTGCGTGACCTAGCACGGGTGTGACTGGTGCTGCGTGACCTAGCACGGGTGTGACTGGTGCTGCGTGACCTAGCACGGGTGTGACTGGTGCTGCGTGAGCTAGCACGGGTGTGACTGGTGCTGCGTGAGCTAGCACGGGTGTGACTGGTGCTGCGTGAGCTAGCACGGGTGTGACTGGTGCTGCGTGACCTAGCACGGGTGTGACTGGTGCTGCGTGACCTAGCACGGGTGTGACTGGTGCTGCGTGACCTAGCACGGGTGTGACTGGTGCTGCGTGAGCTAGCACGGGTGTGACTGGTGCTGCGTGACCTAGCACGGGTGTGACTGGTGCTGCGTGACCTAGCACGGGTGTGACTGGTGCTGCGTGACCTAGCACGGGTGTGACTGGTGCTGCGTGACCTAGCACGGGTGTGACTGGTGCTGCGTGACCTAGCACGGGTGTGACTGGTGCTGCGTGACCTAGCACGGGTGTGACTGGTGCTGCGTGACCTAGCACGGGTGTGACTGGTGCTGCGTGACCTAGCACGGGTGTGACTGGTGCTGCGTGACCTAGCACGGGTGTGACTGGTGCTGCGTGACCTAGCACGGGTGTGACTGGTGCTGCGTGAGCTAGCACGGGTGTGACTGGTGCTGCGTGAGCTAGCACGGGTGTGACTGGTGCTGCGTGAGTTAGCACGGGTGTGACTGGTGCTGCGTGAGCTAGCACGGGTGTGACTGGTGCTGCGTGACCTAGCACGGGTGTGACTGGTGCTGCGTGAGCTAGCACGGGTGTGACGGGTGCTGCGTGACCTAGCACGGGTGTGACGGGTGGTGCGTGACCTAGCGCGGGTGTGACGGGTGCTGTGGGTGACGGGTGGCATGAACTCCCACACGGGTACATGATATCGACTGACAGTCAGTCGGATGGGGATCGTAACGGATAGTGAAAGGTCATGATTGATTACTTGATTGTTTGATGTTCAGTGTGACAAAGGCGCGGTGGGTGGTGTTGGCTGTTACGTAGCACCTCTGGCACCAAAGGGCATGTAGCAGGGGCTCTGGTCAAAGTTTTGTGTCGGGTGGCGTGTGTGTGTGTGTGTGTGTGTGTGTGTGTGTGTGTGTTTGTGATTGCGCGTTTCACCTTGTCTGTGACCCAGGTGTGGCGGGGTGTGGTGGGCGTGGACAGCTGTGTGTGGGGGGAGGGGGGGATGGAACACTCTCTAACCTCCTCTTCCATGCCCCTTTGTCCGTCATCCTACACGAGAGAGAGAGAGAGAGAGAGAGAGAGAGAGAGAGAGAGAGAGAGAGAGAGAGAGAGAGAGAGAGAGAGAGAGAGAGAGAGGAAAGCGGCCTCCCTGAATCTTTCAAAAGGTTTTAAGAATTCTGTTGCCCTTGGACTGGTGGGAAATCATCACAGGAGAAGTTCAGGTCAGACTTCGAGTTGCCGCCGAAATAGTAATGAACTCTGGGCGTTTGATATCCCCTCATGGAGTGATAGATTGGCACCAGTAACATAATGCGGGCCATTACGGCGCTGATCTCTTGGAGCTCCAGCCAAGCTAGTTGTGGAGGACAAGTCATCAGGAGACCTCCAACAAGTTAGTGAACTGTATAACTTCCCCCCACCCGTTTCGAGAGCCAAGTCCTGATGGCCCCCATTTGTGGTGGAGACGGACGCCCTCAGGCGATGCAGTTGGAACCTGCCCCATGACAAGATTTTGATGGTAGCCTCTCCTCCTCCCTCCACTGGTCGCAAGTTATAACTCAGGGTGGCTGGAGATTCTCTGGTGGCAGGATTGTAACGAAGAGGCCTCTGCCTTGACCCCTTTGAGCACGAAGATATGGTCCGCAGGTAAGATGACCTGGCCTTTGACCTGTCATCATACCCAAGGGTCGTAGGCGTCGTGCCCTAAGACTTGAGCCATTCACTGGAGGAACTTTTGTCGTCAGCAGTATTATGTTACGCTGTATGGAGGCAGCCTGACCCGGTGTGTGGAAGGGGAAGGAGTGGATGGGTGCTGGTCGACTGGGAGCGACTTCCCAAGTTGTCGACCTTGCTTGTAACCACCGTCCCAGTCTCACGGGTTTGAAATTGCATAGTTTACCTACTTAATGAGCTTTGGTTTTTGATGTTCCTACACACACACACACACACACACACACACACACACACAAGAGTGTATAGTGGTGATTAAGAAGGTGGTACAGGGGTACGACCCTTCAGCATAAGGGCGCGACCCTCTGAGCAAAGCGGTACGACCCTTGGGTACAACAGCTCGACCTTTCGACCCTGGTGTCCTTTTATCATCGCGACGTGTACGGCATAGAACGCCAGAGGTGTTCACCAGAGTCTTGCTCCTCTGTGCTCGGCCTAAGCCAGCTGACCAGGAAGGAGGGGGATTACCGCCCGGTTATTGGTGTATATAACTGTGTCTTCTCGTGACCAGCAGCCATCCAAGCTCCGTGGAATCATTAGTGGAGGAAAAAGAAAATAAGAAAATTCGAGGCACTTTAGTGAAGCTCTATTTTTTTTAAGGCGAATGTTTCGGTCACGGACTGATAACTCAATTTTCTCCGCACGTTCCTGAAATGTACTCATGAGGTGTGAAGCAAAGCGGTCCTTCATAGATGGTAAACTGTGATTGGTTTGTATTGATGGCGATTACCTCTGTACGAAGCCGCTGCTTCATACCTTTCGAGATTAATGACTCGAGATTTTGTCATTATGGCTCAACTCTTCTGTAGTACCAGTGCTGCTGGCCGTACTTTTCTGTCGTTAAGACTATACTGCTGGGGCTCTCGTGTTCTCAACATACACAACTTCTCAATTTTTTTCTTCACCTCAGTCTTGTCTGTACGCTTTCGTTTAGTACCGCGTAAAATAGATAGTCTTTCTTTCATCTTTCTCTTCATCACTTCTGTCCCTATGAAGTTCAGCTCCCTGGAACACAGACCTGAGGGAAACAAAAACAAAATGATATTCACCATGAAAAAACACTGGAGGATCTAATCCTTAATTTGCTCGAGAAAGTAATCCCCAGTTCAGAGCGTAGGGCTCAGCAGAGTGTTCCTTTAAAACCCAAATATTAAAAGAAAAAAAAGAATGTTGTTTTTGGTATACAGATTGTAGTGTGTGAATTACCCAGAGCCTCAGAGTTTAGTGCCTCCCCCAGTAGCTGTAGCATAAGAGCGAGCGTCATGGACCATTCCTTGAAGCAGTGGAGCGGTGAACTTGATTAGTTCCAGAGTATACCCGAGTGACCGAGATTTTGAGGGCTGTAGGGGCTTGAGGTGCATGCCAAGTGTGGCTCTCACAAGACGTCCTTAAGAAGACAGTCTCTGGTCGAGTTCCGGGGGCTGTAGGGGGTAGAGATGAGCCCCACAAAACGGATGTAAGGTCTTCCATAGGTTGGAGGATGGGACTTGTGGATGACATGGTGTCGTTAGGTCAAACGTCAGAACAACCGATATACCGTTGGCTAATTGAAGGTGGGGAGTGTACCTACGGGAGCTTGAAGGCGAGTGTTAGGGGACTGCAGACTGCGAGTGAGGTGACAGGGGCCGGGCCGCGAAGGTTTGGAGGTGGATGGAAAAGTTCCAAATATCTTGGAGGCATTGTCGGTGAAAATGGAGGAATGCTTGCCCGGGTTACCGGAGGCGGTGTTCAGAAGAAAGGCAAGTTTACTGCCGCTCTAAGTAAGGTTATGAGAGTGGAAAGTGAGGCAGCAGGTGGTAGGGTTGTGCTGGAGGGCATAGCTCACCCAGTTCCCCGTGTGCATAGCACTGAAGCTTGGGTACGCCGTAACGAAGGCGTAAAGACGGTCGAAGGTGTATTTTTCAAGATTGGAGTACGTCATAAACAGGGCGGGGGCACTGAGAACTGAGGAGGCATGGAGCAGAGAGAGAGAGAGAGAGAGAGAGAGTAGCAATACTCGGGAAGATCTCGGTGCACCAGGGGATGTGGGAAAGGTGAGAGAGAAGAGAGAGAGAGAGAGAGAGAGAGAGAGAGAGAGAGAGAGAGAGAGAGAGAGAGAGAGAGAGAGAGCAGCCTTGAATGGAAGATGAATAAGGAGGGAGGGAGACCGTGGGATCTGAAGAATGGGACGCGAGATGTGGGTATCTGGAGTTGTTGTTGTTGTTGTAGGAGTTGTTGTTGTTGTAAGAGAAAGATTTTCTGGAGGATTCTGCCTGACGTGCATTCATTTGGAACTGGGGAGCTGAATATTGATTTTCTGCTGAGAGAGAGAGAGAGAGAGAGAGAGAGAGAGAGAGAGAGAGAGAGAGAGAGAGAGAGAGAGAGAGAGAGAGAGAGTCAGGGAGTCAATCATTAACATCATTTTTATCACCAGTCACTCTTCGTCTCTGCATCACCAGTCATTGTGGGTCACCAAGAGTTCATGAACCCACTTGAACACGAGGGTACGACCGTGGCGGCGTTCGACGGTCCAACTCCCTTGAAGAGCACGGCCTCCCCGACCCTGAAGCACGACAGTCTGTGTGTGTGTGTGTGTGTGTGTGTGTGTGTGTGTGTGTGTGTGTGTGTGTGTGTGTGTGTGTGATCCTCGAGCACGACAGCCCGACCGTTGAGGCACGACGGGACGACCCTTGGGTACGGTGATTTGGTCTTTGACCTGACTATGAAGGAGGGGTTCAGGTCGAGAGCCAGGTCATCCTTGAAACACCAAGCGTCGTCCAGCTGTTTTCTCAAGAGTCGGATGCTCGTCCTCAAAAAACGAGGGGGACCTTATCGCCCATTCTGGCCACACTTAAATAGTCATTACAGCTCGTCAGTTGTCCAGTGTCTCCTTGCAAAGTGTGGCTTGATTGTATAATCAAACGAAATTACTTATTAGCATACGTGAGGCTTAGCGGTGTGTGGCTGGGTTGCATACCACCAAGGGGTTGCAGGGCGGGGCGTGTCACCAAGACTGTGTGGTCTAGGATCACGAGTGTCATGGAAAATACTTTTCACCAGCCAGATGCTTTGCTTCACCAAGCTGCGTGTATCACCCCGCTCTCCTTCTTCTCCCCCTCACCCCCACTTGGAATGCGTCACACTGGAGATTGCATGCGTCACCCTTTGTAAGGGTGCGTGTGTCACCCTTTAGTGCGTCTGCGTGTATGGTGCGTCACTGGGGTCGTTACAACAAGTGATTCAAAAGCGAAAAAAGAAAACATACGGGATCTTGTGTGTCACTGAGTAGGATGCGCGTCACCGTGTATGTGATCACCATCGTGTACCGTGAGTGCAGCAGGGGACAGCTAGCTTCGCCTGGTCATTGGGTTGCATGTTATGTTGTCACCAGGAGGAGGACCGTGTCACCAGGTACTTTACGTCACCAGGTTGGGTGTTACCGAGGTGAGGCTGCTGCCGGGCGCGTCCTATTGCGTTGCTTATTCACCAGGTGTGTGTGTGTGTGTGTGTGACATGATGACCCAGCAGTGAGTCACGGAGAGGCATGTATCAGTCTTCGTCACCAGGTCGAGTGTGTCACCGGGTAGTGTGTGTGTGTGTGTGTGTGTGTGTGTGTGTGTGTGTGTGTGTGTGTGTGTGTGTGTGTGTCATGTCTTATTTATGGCATGAAGCGGGTGCATCACCGGACCGCTCAACTCAAGGCTCTAATTTCGCTAAATTCGGGATCGACTTACATCCCTCTCAAGTCACCAAGTAGAGTGTGTCACCATGTGGTTCCTTCACGTCATAATGAAGCGGTTCACCAGACCCCGTGAGTCGGGAGGGGTGAGGGTATCGCCAATTAGCGGGGTGTCCAGGTAGTGTTACGCGGGGCGCCGTCGACAGTAAGTGATTATAAAGAGCAGCTGCTGGGGTGTCCGGTTCTGGCAGCGTGTAAGACGTACTGCCCGCCCGCCCGCCCGCCTCCCATTACCCACACACACCCTCTCTCTCTGCCCTGCCTCAGGAATCTCTCTCTCTCTCTCTCTCTCTCTCTCTCTCTCTCTCTCTCTCTCTCTCTCTCTCTCTCTCTCTCTCTCTCTCTCTCTCTCTCTCTCTCTCATGTATTTTAGAATTTGTATATTTTGGTCCGTAGAGAGAGAGAGAGAGAGAGAGAGAGAGAGAGAGAGAGAGAGAGAGAGAGAGAGAGAGAGAGAGAGAGATTTCCCCTCCCTTTTTTTTTCAATTTTCTCAGTAATTCCTGATTCTATTCAGATTTTGTTAGGGTCAGTTAGGTTGCGGAGGTCTTGCTTATACACGACACGCAGAAGTATATAGTTATTTGTTATGGAACTCGTTCATAATGGGATTGTGTGAGATGTATGGTCTACACGTGAGGCTCACGAGGATGGGCTGCTGTGATGCCTCCTCCTCCTCGCTCCCTCCTCCCTCCCTCCCTCCCTCCCTCCCTCCCTCGAACAGCTAAGGTGTGGGATTCTCTTCCTCCTTCCTTTCTTCCTGTGTCAGGTCTGCAGACACTCACGCAACCCTGGTTATCTTGTACTTTATTTTTCTTATACTTTTACTTCGCCAGAGAAGGCCTTTTTTGGGTCATATATATGAGTGTGTGTGTGTGTGTGTGTGTGTGTGTGTGTGTGTGTGTGTGTGTCGCTGATGCACTAAGCTTGTTTGAGACCCTCGCTACTGATGACACTGATGCCAGATTTACGACTTCTCTGCACTCTGGTGTCATCCCATCCATGTATAAAATAATACTAAGCTTTGGAATACGACTTTAAGACCCTTGGAGTTGATGGCGTGACCTTTACCCTGATCCCCCAAGGGCCGGGATAAAAGGTCAGGTGGTCAAGACCTAAAGGGTCGCACCGTCGCGCTGTGGTCGCGTTTCGAGTCGTACGGTAGTTTTCAAGGTTTAGCTATTCAACGTTTCCGTTCGTGATGCAGCGCAGACCTGCGCTTGGAGGATGACGTTACCGCCCCAGGCCACCTTAAGTCCGGCGATGTTATGTTTTGAAATGGTGAGATCTTCCCCGTGGAGCCGTTGGCAATACCTCACACACACACACACACACACACACACACAGTGTTTTACTGCTGCTGGGTCGGCAGTTACACTGTGCGTATGTTGGAGGAGGTGTTATTTGCTCCGGGTGTTTGATTGCGATGTGTGTTACGCCAGGTGTTTGCCGTTAGCAGGTGCTGCCCACCTCTGCAGTCACAGGTTATATAGTAAGGGTATGGGGGCGAGGAGGAGGGTGTTTGATTGCGATGTGTGTTACGCCAGGTGTTTGCCGTTAGCAGGTGCTGCCCACCTCTGCAGTCACAGGTTATATAGTAAGGGTATGGGGGCGAGGAAGAAAGAAGTATGTGTTCCACAGCTTCGCTGTACGAGTAAAGGAATCATTATAACGGTCGGTCCTCGTGTGTCTGATCTCCACACGCCAACAGTGGGACGCAGCAGCCAGAAGCGCGTCTACGTCCAAGCCTGGAGTTAGGGACACCACCTGTAGAACAGGTTCATTACAGAAGCAGTGTAAGAGTAGCGGAATTACAGCGTGGTGCCGTGCTCTCCACCCTCAGGAGAGTGTGGTGCCTTGCTCTCCCCCCTCAGGAGAGTGTGGTGCCGTGCTCTGTACCCTCAGGAGAGTGTGGTGCCGTGCTCTGTACCCTCAGGAGAGTGTGGTGCCTTGCTCTCCCCCTCATGAGAGTGTGGTGTCGTGCTCTCCACCCTCGGGAGAGTGTGGTGTCGTGCTCTCCACCCTCGGGAGAGTGTGGTGTCGTGCTCCACCCTCGGGAGAGTGTGGTGCCGTGCTCTCCCCCTCAGGAGAGTGTGGTGCCGTGCTCTCCACCCTCAGGAGAGTGTGGTGTCGTGCTCTCCACCCTCAGGAGAGTGTGGTGCCTTGCTCTCCCCCCCCTCAGGAGAGTGTGGTGCCTTGCTCTCCCCCCTCAGGAGACTGTGGTGCCGTGCTCTTCACCCTCAGGAGAGTGTGGTGTCGTGCTCCACCCTCAGGAGAGTGTGGTGTCGTGCTCCACCCTCAGGAGAGTGTGGTGCCGTGCTCTTCACCCTCAGGAGAGTGTGGTGTCGTGCTCCACCCTCAGGAGAGTGTGGTGTCGTGCTCCACCCTCAGGAGAGTGTGGTGCCGTGCTCCACCCTCAGGTGTTCAGTGGAATTTAGTGTGACGGTGATGGGTAACCTGGGGGCTCGTTACTGATAATGACCTCTGCTGGGAGGGCTGCTTCCCTTGAGGGCATGGGGGGAGATTGGGGGAGGGAAGCCCGGCTGGGAAGTGCCAGGGGGGTGAAGAGGGGCGGTGTGTGGCGGGGGATTGGAGGGGGGTGGGTGGCTGATGGTGGTGGTGGTGGTGGTGGCAGGGCGTGTCTGTGTTTGCTGAAGGCACTCCACCGTCTGTGGTGACACTCGCCGGCAATATGGTGGCGGTAATATGAACTTTCAGTCATTTTTGCTCCATGGTATCAGAGCTGAAAGGTCATTCGATTCCTTAAGAATTATTCAATATACACTTAAGAGCAACCCGTTCTTGTGAACACACGTATATACCTCTGAACACGTAGGGTTGGAACGCATTGCTGACGTAGTTGTCCTTTATCCCTGGCTGGCGTCGGGTGCAGCATATTGTCGGGCCGATGTATTGTGGTGGGACATGGTGTGTGCTGAATGCGGCCGGTGTTCCCCGTAAGACTGCAGTGCTGGTATTGACGTAAGGTGAGGAGGACAAGTGCCGCCCCGCCTCCGGCTGCTGCTCCTGTTTTCCTCCTGCTGCTGCTGCTGCATATCTTCTCCCACTCTGTTATATCTGTGTCACGACAGCCGTCAAGAGGAAAGCAAAAGCATGTCCAATTGAAAAGCCACGTCGATTGTAAAGGGAGAAAGAGAATTAGAAAAGGAGAACGTAATACAGCATTAATGATAGTAACTTCTCAGGTGTTTGTAGACCCGACTCGTAAGATTGGAGAGGTTGTAGGAAGAGGGAAGCCAGGGATTCACTAGGTATTGTAAGAGAATTCCAGACCTGGTTATACGAGGAGAGATAGGGTAACAGCTGTATATCACCCCATTGCTACTAGCAGTCCACTCCCATCTGGTCCTCGCACCGTACCTGTCGTGTGTTGTGCACGACGGTGCCACCCTTAAGGGCGACGGTGTAACCCTTAGGTTGTGATGGGTTCGGCCTTTCACCCTCCTTAACCTTAAGGCTCGGGTGAAACGTTGCGCCGTCAAAATTCACGGGTGGCACCGACGTGCTACAGGGTAGAGTAGCGTGATCCATGCCGTATTTATGTAACATCGGTATGGCCATTACTGGGGAAGCCCCCCCCCCCCCCCCCCAACCCCGCCATTGGCGTAACAGGATCACAATAGTTTACATCTGATTATACGTAAAGTGTCCGGTGTGTTGCCGCGCTCCATAAAGGGTGAGGGGAAGGGGGCGGTGCTTATCGCTTTTATACAGCCAAGGAAGATGAGAGCATCGTAGTATTATTTGTACTCTCTTGGAAGTGGTCCTCAGCCCCACGTGATTTGGCTATTGGGAACACGGCAGAAGCCAGAAATACCGAGGCTTGAAGCTGAGCTTGACTGAGGCTCTAAACCCTTCTTGTAAATGAGACGGGGGTCTAGGGTTGTATGTGTGGAATTGAGTGATGGTGTCGGGTCAAAGTACTCTTGGAGTAGAACGGTATTATCTAATGGTCGATTTCGGTGCAGGTTGAGACGTGTGGTTAAGTGTGAAGGACATTGTTGTGGTATAAGCTCATAGACTGATTAGATGTCACGTGTTTTGGGTAGAAGTATAAGGGGTAAGAGAATCTTTGTTTTCTTTTCAACTCGGAAAGGATAGAGGGATGGTGGTCTTTGAGACCCTCGTAGAGAACAGGATTATACGGTTCTGTCTTGTGATTCATCTTAAAAGTAGAAGGTGATGGAGTCTCTCTTTACAGTAGGACCACATAAACACCCAGGGTAGTGACAGTGACTTATGCTGAGAACATTTGGCGCGCTGGTTAATCAATATCTTGACTCAGACGACCTTCTCGGCTCCGTTGAAGGGAGACATTGAACGATGGTGACCTTGTCTCTCATAAGTGCCTAACCCCTCCCCATTATTGGCATGGGCATATATATGCCTCTGCCATGGCCATATATATATATATATATATATATATATATATATATATATATATATATATATATATATATATATATATATATATATATATATATATATGCAGACGCTGGGGGAAAGTCGGATCGTGTATTCACTCCATCATAAAGGATGTGAGTACGATGGTACAACCATTGGTTAAAGGCCAGGCCGTGGTATTCATGGGTAGTCCCGTTGTGCTCAGGAGGTTATTGCGAGCTCAAGAACTAACCAATTAGAAAACACTGTGAGAGTCTTGTGTGCCTGGGAACTGCCGTTGCTCCCGGCGCTGTGACTGAAGCTTCGCATCATATCATTCGAGGACGAGCCAGCATTTGTAAATCTGGTCTTCCTGACGCTGAAAACTTACACAGTCAGGTGCCAGTCAAGGTTGTCAGGAGTTGCTGAAAGATTTCATGTTCAGCGGAGAAACGTTTCATCATCTTGACCTGGTGTTGGGTGGGGGGGACGAATCGATCAGAGCAAAGACGAAACCTCGAGATAGTCAAGTCTTCGTATTGCTTGGCGGAAGTGAGTGAGAGAGATGAACAGGTAGCTGGTGTTGGATTATTTGATTGTCGTTGTGATAAGCCAGTTGAGAGTCTGGTATTATCCAAGGTGGATGTTCGTTGACGTGATCCTTCAGACTGAAAGAAGGTGCACCAGTGCCATGATGATACGCGTATGCTGTAATTCTCAATGCTTCAGTGTTCTTTCGTGGCAACAACATCGTTTCATGACTTAGAAAGATGTATGCAAAGGGGAGATTCAGCTGGCGAAGATAGGGGGTCAGACTTAAATTGCAAGGGGTGTTCGAACGAGCCGTGATACGCCCAGTAGATTGCTCGATATAAATTTGTTGAAAATCAGGATTAAAAGAGAAAATAAATAGTGAAAAATATGGGCACCCATAAGTTAGAGAGAGCGAGCAGTGGTGTTTTAGTGATCCAGGACTGATTTAACTGGGAAGCGAATATAAGACAGAATCTAAGTCTCAACATTCAGTTTGATTTCTAATCCTTCATAGTTTTGTCAAGTCGCCTGCCTGCCTAGCCATGGGCGAGGTGTCTGGTTGCTCTGTCCGTCGGGCCCGTTTGTCGGAAGTCATACATTTTGAACCGTAAACTTTATAACTCCGGGTCGTCACTTGACAAAGGTTAAATCAGAAACTCACGAAACACTGCACTTGTTTTTCCCAGGATATAAAAGGATTGATTAGCATGACATCCACCGCTCTAGTTTAGATTTTACATCAGACTAGGCTACGTACGATGATCATGTGGAAGCGAACCTGGATCGTAACCAATTTCCACCTTCCGCCATGGAACGTAATACGCGAACGTTCGCTGTATATTTTCCTCTGTGAGGACACCTTTTTTTTTTTCCGTCCCATGCTTAATTTACTCGCATGAACCATGCTGCACTGCAGGCGACACAGGTGTTCCATGGAACTGTGCTGCACTGCAGGCGGCTCGAAGTGTTCCGTGGGGGACACCCCTCTGGTTCTGATGATTGGGGGCGGGGGGAGATGAGAGAGTGGTTGAGGAAGGCGATGTGCACGGTTGAGGCGGGTAATGTATACATGGTTGAAGGGGTGATGTGGATGGCTGAGAGAGGGTGAGGGGATATAATGTAGATGGTTAAGAAAAAAAAAGGAGAGGTGGTGGGAGTTGATGCAAGTGATTGAAACAGATTGATTTGGATGGTTCGAGAAGGGTTATTTATGTTGGATGTAGCAGCCAGACTGTTTGCGTCACAATGCCTGCTAGCAGGCCGCTGTTTGTGGCAGGTAGCCGTTATACCGAAAGCCAGTTAGTTAAAAGAAAACGTGAAAATCTCTGCCACGAAATTTTCTCTTTGATTACACGCCGCGTTTTTTTTTCTTTTTCTTTTTTTTTTCCTCTTGCACAACACCCTGCCTCCCCCAGCGGCTTACGCCTGGGTATCTTTGGATTACTCTCTCTGTGCCTGATTAGCGCGAGTTCATTTGGTGCCAGTACTGAGATTACCTGAGTTAACCCGTGAAATTTAACAGGAATACACTACCTGGAACCTGGGTAAAGCTCTGGGAGGGTATCTTAGTGTCTGTGTCTGATGTTACCCACCAGGTTGTGTGTGAGGCCTAGTTACTACCCAGCTGGTTTTGTGTAGCCTAGTTACCCAGCTGGTTGTGTGTGTGGCCTAGTTACTACCCAGCTGGATTTGTGTAGCCTAGTCACCCAGCTGGTAGTGTGTGTGGCCTAGGTACCCAGCTGGTTTTGTGTGTGGCCTAGTTACTACCCAGCTGGTTTTGTGTAGCCTAGTCACCCAGCTGGTTTTGTGTAGCCTAGTCACCCAGCTGGTAGTGTGTGTGGCCTAGGTACCCAGCTGGTTTTGTGTGTGGCCCAGTCACCCAACTGGTTGTTTGTGGCCTAGTCACCCAGCTGGTTGTGTGTAGCCTGGTCGCCCACAGGTTGTGTGTAGCCTAGTCACCCAGCAAGTTGTGTGCAGCTTAATCCAAGTTGGACCAGAATGTACTGGGAGAGTACCCTTAAGTTATCGTAGGACCATGTCCAAGTGGAGACAAGTTTGACGAACTCCAATGTGGGCGAACTAAAGGACTAGATCCTCTTAACAACTTTATCTTCACTTCACGGGAGAGAGAAAAATGTAAAGGATCTGGAAGTTATAATGAGTGATTGCCTTATTTTCAGCGAGCAAAGTGGAGCAGTCGTTGCCTTCTCAAAAATGGCTCTCGAGACTTTGCGAATCTTGAGGACGATGGAGACGGAGCCAGGGCTGACACCCACCGAAGCACTAACACTATCTGACTGACGAAATATGCCCAGAGATCATTCACACAGCCTGTATGCTTTAGTATGGTATAGAGAGGGAGTTTTATACTCGTGAGTCCCATATCATCGTGTGTGTGTGTGTGTGTGTGTGTGTGTGTGTGTGTGTGTGATGAAGACTCGCCAGGTCTTTGTCTTGTACGGGCTTCTGATAATGACAGCCCGTTCTCTGGTTTGCCATTGGTGTGTGTGTGTGTGTGTGTGTGTGTGTGTGTGTGTGTGTGTGTGTGTGTGTGTGTGTGATACGACCTAAACTGTTGTGCGCGGCTGAGAGTGCGCAAGACTTCGGGAACACTAACCATGTATTATAATTACGAACAAGGAAAGGCTTCGTTTCCATCAAGATAATACCCAGATGTCATGACAGGTACGGCCGACTCTAGAGCGCCACCAGGAGGATCGGTTGATGCCTTTTTATTATGATACCATAAGAGGAATACCATGTGTGCTTTCCCAGGTCTGAGAAAAACTTTTCGGTTTGCCCCGGTAAGTAGGTGAAACATTATGCACGGCTTTATGGGGAGCTTCGGAAACTTTTGGTGGACAAATATTAGCAAAGTTAGCTCGATCAGCCAGTTTAATGGAGGGTACGTTTTGTTAAAAGGCCTCGGCTCGAAACAGTTCTGCTTAATCAGAGGAGGAGCTAGAGTGCTGCTTATTACGTATAATCAGACTGAAATGTGCAGGTAGAGCCTCCAAAACCTGCGTGGGATGAACGGAAGGGATGGGGAATCTTGCACATACTGTATCTTCATAGAATAACCTCGGTGTTGATTCACGATTGAAAAGACGTCTTTTCATGTTATATTTACTCCGCGGACCATTATATCAGGTCTGAATATATATGGATAATCATGTGAAAGAAAAGATGGTTTGATCATGATTTGTATAACCCACTGAGTGAAGAAATTTATAATGAAGTGTTTGGAATTATATGCGCCGAGTGAAGGTTTTTTTTCACTGGGTGTCTTGGAATGGTTATGGCGTCAACTGTGTGGCGAGGAGTCATTAATGCCACCGTTGGTTACCTCATGGCACGGGAGATGGCGTCGTATCTTATTGTGGTCAGGTACCACCGCCAGCCAGGGAAGTCGTCACCTGTGTTCATGATACCTGGATAGGTTGAAAAAAAAGAAACTTATGAATAAGAGCAGTTACAGTTTGTTGTGGTTCCTGGAGGTTAGTGAGGTGACGTGGTCTGTGGGTGAGGAAGGGAGGGAGGGAGGTGTACACACCAGACGTAAGGTTGACGGGCGTGGTGCTACTGAGCTACTCCAGACGCCTGGCACAAGGGGTCGCGTGACCTCCGTGTTGTCGTGTCATCATCACCGGTACCCCTCTCTCACCTAGTGTTCCTCTCCCTGCCTCTTCTGCTTCACTGACCGTCTTCGTTTGTCTCTCTCCCTATTTACGGTGTCCCCTTAACCCATTCCCTGCCATTGTTTTCCTCTCAGCGCCGCTGTCGAAACCCTTCTGTGTCCATTAGTCTCTTTCATCCGTGTTTGTTTAACACTTTTCCCAGGCCTGTTCCTTCCCCTGCACAAACGTAAACAATGTGGTTACTATTCTTAACACTCCTTCCTTCCCCTCCTGCCGCCTCTTCTCTCCCACGTCACCACCTGATTACTCCCTCACCCATCACGAGTCCTTTCCGTGCAGACTCTGTCGTCTCCAAATCATGCGAAGCCTAGTATTTGTTTTTCCTCAGACACCAACTTGACATTTTGTGAATGTTTCCTTTCCCTCTATGACCCAGATATCCGTATATGCCCTCCATAGCATTTGTAGTTATCAGTTCTTTCTCTTACCTCCTATTATTGTGTCTACCTCTTCTCATCAAGGGTTCTTACTGTCTCTTTCCGATAACCACAGCTATCGCCCGGAGCCCGGCGCATCGTAGCATGTCTTCTCCCCTCTGCTCCGGACCACACGCTACACATCAGCTCTCTCGTGTAAACTGATGCAGTGAAACTGGGATCAGGTGTCCATGATGCCTTAAAAGTTTCGGTGTATTGAGGTACCCTAGACAAGTGACCCATATACTGGGAAGTTACGATAATGTAGCTTACTTTGCCTTACGTGTACGTCGCAGCTCAGTTTGCGACCAAGATACGACTGTGAAGGTCAGGGCTTCCTGGCTGTATCATGTTGCAGATCTGCAATTAGTACGTTCTGTGCAGAGTGACTGTCTGGTAAACCTAGAAAGAGTTTGGCGTTCTTTCCGCCCACGAAATCCAAGGCTCTTCCTATGGTGTTTATGGCAGTAGTAGATGGAACAGACGAGGGCCTTCGACATTGTTCCCCAATCGTTTCCCCGAAGCGTCTCCGCCAAAATTACATTTGAATTTTAAGTTCAAGTGAGTCTACTTCTCCAGCAGTATCCTTTGTGTAGGATATGGGATTAGGCTTTATCAGTCCCGGTATCTCCCATGTGTCTCATGCGTCTGCCTTCTAATGAGACCAGTTTTTAGAGCTTGGAGCCTATACCTCAGTAATTCGGACGATTTACCGAAGATGATGCAGACGGTAAAAGGAATTTACACTTTTTCTAGCGGAGTGCTTTCTCCAGCAGGAGAGGATGGGATTCGATAGAGGTTTAATTTCCAACCCATCCTCCCGCCCAAGTTAGTGCTGACATCTTTTTTCGCACTGCTGTTCATAGTGAGTTCATACTTCCTCAGCGAATCCCTTAATGGTGTGAACTTTTTGATTCTCGCGGAGGATGCCATTGAGTGGCTTGTCCTTTGTCACCGTGTTTCGAAGGCCATGTTTAAAAGCCGTAGATAATCTCAGTTTCAGTCGGGTTGCCACGACTTCTATAATGCCCTTCCCTATGCGTAGCAAATGAGAACTTCCAGAGATGGGGTTTAAGCATATTATTGACTTTCCCGGAGTCGGAGTCCCTCATCCTCTGGTGGCGGAGGGTGTATAAGGAGGTTGTTTATCTACTCTGGTCATATGGCGCTTTGTTTTACTTGAGTATATAGGTCGTGTTTCGTGGCCGAGGACCCATTTGCTGTGAAATTTATTTGAGAATCTCTGTTAAAGCTGGTGTTTCTGGAGGAGGAGTTTCTTCTGTACAGGAATGGTTCCACTGGAAATAAAGCTCTTTCGTCCTCCTTCCATTCTGCCAGTGTAATTACC
Organism: Panulirus ornatus; assembly: GCF_036320965.1. Lineage (NCBI taxonomy): Eukaryota > Metazoa > Arthropoda > Malacostraca > Decapoda > Palinuridae > Panulirus > Panulirus ornatus. The sequence goes on from NC_092239.1 coordinate 8,215,277, forward strand.
TTAGTGTGGAGCTGGGTACAAAAATGAATATTTTTATCCTGCTCTGACGCTGTTGCCCTCCTACTGCTCGTTTCCAGATTACAAATATATTTTATCCCATCGACATTTTATATGAAATTGATTGTAGTCACTTCAAAGTTTCAGTCATGTTGGGATATATATATATATATATATATATATATATATATATATATATATATATATATATATATATATATATATATATATATATATATATATATATATATATATGTCACTGAGGTTGGTGCCATAATACACCCTGAAGCAATCAGCTGCAACTGATACCACACGAACACGCAGGAAGTGATAGACTCCTATAATGAAATTGTTGGTGGAACAAAGAACAGAATGTGTGGTGATACGGGTAGATTTTTCAAGAAATGACAGTGTAAGGGTGAAGTAAGGCAACGAATGTAGTCTTGATTTAGAGAGCTGACATGGTTGTGTTGAAATGGTTCGGGGAACTTTTTTTTTTGAGGAGTTGAACCAGGGCTTGTGAGGCGGTCAGGGGAAACCGCAGAAAAGTGTGTGGGGGGGCTTGGCTGTGGTCTGGGTTTCGATGCATTATGCACGACAGTTTGAAAGTGTTTGTGGGGAAAAGACGCCCTTCTTTGTTCTTGGCGCTGCCTCGCTACACGGGAAACGTGTGTGTGTGTGTGTGTGTGTGTGTGTGTGTGTTTTCGTTCTTTATTTATGTATATTGATTTTATGTATTTCTATACATTTATGTTTAAGAATGGCGTCCTAGCTCCGTCTCTTCGATGTATATCAACTGACTGTTATATTTCTCTCTTGTGTCTCCCCTGATGATGTGATTATTACACGAAAGTGCACTTGGGAACTTTTCGTGTTTCATTTTCCCCCGTGGGCTCATAGGAATTTATGTGTAAATAACATAGAATCGTGGGGGACATTTTACCTGCTTCAGGTTGTGTAATTAGTGAGTTGTGACGACATTTGAGTTTCCAACTCGCTTGATCTTTCTTGTGGTAGCATTATACACCTTGTGGGAGCCAGTGGGTGAGTGAGTTGGACTGTACTCCCTGGAGCGTGGAGAGGAGATTGGCGTATACTTCGATAATACTGGAAGGCCTTGTCCCCAATGTGCGCCAGAGAATGGAAGGGCTGATGGACGTGGCACGCTGCTGCTAAAATATATGACCACTGAGGAAGAAGAAAAGGCGACTTGAATCCAAGTAGATTGTCATCATTGTGGTCCTCGATTTCGTTGCAGAGGCCTGAACCTCTCACTATAGACAGCCAAGATGAGACCCGCACGGGGAGGGGACTGGTTCAGTTTTTATGGTGTATCTGATCCGCCAGGAGGGAGAGCAGCAGTGGTGGTGGTAGTGGCTTAGAGGCCTGCAGGCGATAGTCTGAAATCGGCCAGTCTGATCAGATGAGGAAGTCCACCGCTTGGTCCCTGACCCCCCCAGCACTGGGGGTAGAGATGAACGTAGGATATATATATATATATATATATATATATATATATATATATATATATATATATATATATATATATATATATATATATATTTTTAGATGATTATGATCATCGTACGACATCCAAAAGCCCGATCGTACGACATCTAAAGCCCGATCGTACGACATCCAAAGCCCGATCGCACGACATCCAAAGCCCGATCGTACGACACCCAAAAGCCCGATCGTACGACATCCAAAGCCCGATCGTACGACATCCAAAGCCCGATCGTACGACATCTAAAGCCCGATCGTACGACTTCCAAAGCCCGATCTTACGACATGTGAAGCACTGAAGTACGACATCTTAAGCCGGATGTCACGGCATTTAAGACACAATGGTGCGACATTCTGTTTACGCCCGATGATACGACATCTTTAAGAACGACGATACGACGCCTGAAACGCGATGATACGACAACTGAATCAGCACGGCGCTGTGACATCTTAAGCATAGCGGTGCGACATCGCAAGTACGACGGTACTACGACCATTGGGGTGTGGTGGCTGGACATTTGATGTGACCCACCAGGCATGGCGGTGGGTGTCACCGTCGTGAGGGCGTGCCAGCCCCGTAACACGTGACAGACAAGACGTGTTCATTGTTCCATTCTCTTGGTGTTACCCGACTCGTGACCGGTGAACGCACTGCACAATGAACACTCAATAACCCAGCTGTTGTATGTAGTCACGTAGACTAACATTCGAATCCTTTTCCCCTCATGTCTCTCTCTCTCTCTCTCTCTCTCTCTCTCTCTCTCTCTCTCTCTCTCTCTCTCTCTCTCTCTCCTCTCCCTCTCTCTCTCTCTCTCGTCCCTGGGTATTGGAACGAACGTAATTCAGCTGGGAATGATAACTGCAAGTTTGGTGTGTCGATGGCGAGGGCTTGAGAGGGGGAGTCGGGGCTTCGGTGGTTCTACCTCCCCTTTTTCCCCCCACCCGGCCGTTAGTCCCTTGGTCCAGGAGTGCGTCCCGCTCGCCTTTGGACCTGGTCCACGCCACTGGGTTATTTTGGGACGCACTCCTGTATGATCGTCTGCGTCTGTCCTTTAGCCTTTAGCGTGTGGGTCGTGTTGACACGCTTCTCCCGAGTGTCCGGCGATGGTTGGTGCTCTGGCACTTGGGTAGCCGGCGGGACACGGGAGGATAATGATGTTTTGGGAGGGAGAAGCGGCGGTGTATTGATTCCCCAGGCGGCGGTCGGTCGGTCGGTGGTGGTGGTGGTGGGCTAGATCAATAAAGTACATTACATACAGAGAGAGAGAGAGAGAGAGAGAGAGAGAGAGAGAGAGAGAGAGAGAGAGAGAGAGAGAGAGAGAGAGAGAGAGAGAACGTCCTGTCCCTTCCTTCCCTCCCTCCTCCCTCCTCTTTCCCCACTGTGACCGGCCCAGCCCCGCCTCCCAGGGGGTCATCCAGCCCCCAACGGCGGTAGTGACCTGCCTCGGGTAAGAACCAAGGTGTCAGAACCTCTGCTGTAAACAGAAAACATCACCCCCTTGGTGGTGTAAGTGATTTACAGATTAATCAGGTACCGTACGTAATTATGAACTTTGAAAAATATTTAAAAAACGAATTATTTCTTTTTAACAACTAGAAAGAGTGAGAACAAGAGACGAATCCCATTTTTATCATCGGTTTATGTGTTGCTGCACTCACGTGATCTCTCCACGCCACGAACTCCAATGCACACACCACTCGCATGTCGCACACGCGCGTGCATTCTCCACGCCCTCGCACGCGTGTACTATCCACACCACACACAAAACACTTAACACACCGCGGCACGGTATTACTACCAAGAGATCTGTATACACCTACTACTACTACTACTACAGGAATACATGCACTTAGATTGATGAAGACTGTTCCCAGAACAATACAGTGGTCCTATGACTCCAATGAAATGTTTTAAGTCTTCAGAAAGAAGAAATGTTGCTCGTATGTGTGTGTGTGTGTGTGTGTGTGTGTGTGTGTGTCCGTCGTACCCTGAACTTTCTCCTCACGGTGTCAACCTAGCGCTACGCTGTAACAGTGAAAGACGTACCTGAGGTAAGGTGTACATCCACTCGAAGAGATTGTATTTTTACTCCACTCATTTTATGTGTACATGTGTATGTATCAGTTCTCTCTCTTGTTTACACTCGAGGTAAGCCATCAGGATGGTGTTTTGAAAAGGAGGTAATGACACGCTTCCCTGCCATATTTCAACGAGAGCTCAGGTCTGTGTACAGTGAGAGTCGCGGTTCAAAAGGGTACAGTTCAGAGGGCACAGTTCAAGGGGCACAGTTCAAGGAGAACGGTTCGTAAGGGGGCAACATTTCGAGAGACACAGAAAGAGATACATCTCATGGGTACCGCCTGATTAAGGTGTAGGATTCTTGGGGACAGCGAAGGATTGCCTGTTCCCTTCTTCCGCCCCCCTTGCCTCACCAGCATCCACTGTGCACGCAGCAGGATTTTGCTGGGTCTGGGTTGATTCCTGACGAGATCTCTCGTGGGGGAATATCGGAGGCACTGCGAGCCAGGACCCTGCCGAACCTGCCCACACGTTGACCGCCACCGCCGCTGCTGCTGCCGGTCTGTCTTGGGGGCACAGGAAATGACGGGAGTTTTCAGGTGGTGATGTACCGCTTGATAAGGGAGAAGCTGTACCGTAGAGTCCATTGCGTACCCACACATTAGTATACTGGCCAGTATAAAAAGTAGTCGAGCCAAATTCTTCCTCTTCTCTCTCTCTCTCTCTCTCTCTCTCTCTCTCTCTCTCTCTCTCTCTCTCTCTCTCTCTCTCTCTCTCTCACACACACACACAGTTTTTCTTTGCCTGCCATAGTTTGGAGTTAGAGAGAGCAACAAGATCGTTAACAATCAAAGAGCAATTTTAGTGAGAACTACTTTAGAGATGTGAGAGTGTGGAGGGCAGTGGAAAGACGTGTACCACAGCACAGACATGGAGGAGTGATTCGTGGGTCACACCCAGAGGGTCATAGTCCTTACTATCATGGCGGACGTGTGTGTGTGTGTGAACGACTGGAAAGTTTCTAAACTAAAATTTAAGAATTGCCATTAGCGCCGTTGGAGGTGGTTAGTCATGGAAGCCTCAGGGGCCTAGAGCTGTTGGAACTCATCCTCTTCAAAGGTACAGCAGAGGGCTACGGGTCGCCACCTGGAATAACCCGAGTGATTAAGATGAACAACAGTGCAGTTCTGGCGCCAGCCCGGGCTGAGGGAGAGAGAGAGAGAGAGAGAGAGAGAGAGAGAGAGAGAGAGAGAGAGAGAGAGAGAGAGAGAGACTCTGAAATCATTGTAGGGTACACGTAAGGTATTGCTAGTGAATTATATAGGATGTGAGTTTGGCGCTTAAAACTTCTAGAACCTCGCTCATCGGTGATTCTTCAAGCTTACGTGTGATATCTTGTTTATAAGATCATAAAAAGAAGTGACCGGTACATGTGGATGGAAATCTTTCCTAAAATTCATCTTTTTTCTCTTTGCAGGTAAGAGCGTCCATACAGCTTAAACTGCTACCTGTCTGGTACCGACCATAGGCGCTTATGCCAACCCCGGGGGTATGTGGTAAGTCCATAATATTCATATGATTATTATCGAGGTGAACTGAGTTCTGTTGTCGAGATTGGCTAATGACCTTCTTATGCTTTTGAAAGTGATTATTGAGGGAACGTTCGGTTTGTGGTTAAGATCTTCAGTTTGGGCGACGCGAGGGTACGGGCGTGTGCGAGCTTTGATCCACATGATGGTAAAGTGTTGTCCTGCGTACAGAGCCAGGGAAATGGTCGAGCTAGACAACTCACAAGGGTCTTTTTTTTCCCGTTGATGTCGATAAAACGTGAGAATTACTCGGACAGGCTAAAAGCTCCCCAAGTTTTTTTTCCCCCCGCCGAAACGTACCCATGAAAGGGACGGTACACTATGCGCATGTGAGTTACTGGAAAACCCAGTCCTTTACCTGCATGTAAAGGTAACTCCTTTCTGGATTGACACAATTGGGTAGTAAACGTTCAAATAGAACCCCATTAAGAGCAGTGATGCTGTAGGAAACGTTAGTGAACATATGAACAAATGTAAGGGGGCCAGTTTTCAGGTCCACGACCAGCATTTAGATTTGAGGAACACCTTCGAGTACCCATGGACTCCAGAAAACACCTACGAGGTTGCGCAGCGTATGGTAAATATTGACTTACGACCACAAACAGCCCGGTAGGCCAGGCACTAACTAGTGAAGTTTACCAATAGAAAGAAGAAGGTCGTCCATGGTATTAACTGAATGATATTTAAGGTAATTGTTATTGTTAGGTTACAGTAGGTTATCAGTCTTTCATTATTGTTAGGTTACAGTCGGTTAACAGACTAGTCTTTCATTATTGTCAGGTTACAGTCGGTTAACAGACTAGTCTTTCATTATTGTCAGGTTACAGTCGGTTAACAGACTAGTCTTTCATTATTGTCAGGTTACAGTCGGTTATCAGACTAGTCTTTCATTATTGTCAGGTTACAGTCGGTTATCAGACCAGTCTTTCATTATTGTCAGGTTACAGTCGGTTATCAGACTAGTCTTCTTTCAGTGGGCCACTGAAAACATCGTGCACATCAGCTGAGATGAATGACGGCCGCGTCTCGAGAGAGAGTAGTGGAAGCGATGGAAACGAACGGAGTACCCGATACTACAGAACTAGAAACGCAGTAGTAAATGACGAACGAAAATCGCAATCGTCAATGACTTGAGAACTATGTTATAATACCTTGCATTCAGCCAATTATTGTCGTTTTGCGGGAAGAAAAAGGTTTGGTTGAATATTGCAGATCCGAAACGAGGGAGATAATGCAGATGATTATATGCCTCAGAGCGCCAGCACTTTTAGTCCGGAATACCTGCGCGCGAACATTAGTGTACAGGTGGGCGAAATGACACCGTTAGGAATTGGGCAATGAGCATTTAAACGCCTGGCCTTGACTAATCATTGTGAAACGCAGACTGAGAGAGAGGCGATGCGCACGTGGAAAATCTATGAGGGCATCGTCCGTAATGCTGGAAAGGCATACCCAATTGGCCAGGTCTATGTGTATGGAGGCTAGAGTAATATAACGCCAGTGAAATACAGGGGTGCTGTAAACACAGGAACAGAAATGGTGTGGCACTCGCGTGCCTCGCGATTTTTCAGCTGCGTGCCAACCAAAATATGAGGAGCGTTGTAGGTCAACCATCGGATTGCTGTGGATATCACTGGATCCCTAGAAAGTGTGGGGAGTTGACTAGGCTGTGGCAGGGACGTAGGACATGGAAACCGCAGCAGAGAATAGCTCGAGTGATCATCATCGTTCCTGATCGAGCTGCTGTAGGTAGGTATAGGTAGGTGGGTAGGTCGGGGCAGACCATCTGATTCGACTTTATACACGTCAGGTAAGGTAAAACCAGACTGGCTACGTTGTGGGTAGGAGGCCACTGGCCTCAACTCAAGCCAGTGGACCCAAGCGACAAACTCCAGTGCCCCTGGTTATGGTAGACCGTTGCGTGGGTTCCTTGATGAGCGAGGGCGTCGGGAGGTCTAGGATGCAGGGCTAGACCGCCGAGGGAAGCCATAAAGATGTCAGCAGTAGGTGATCACTGTAAGGATGATGATGATGATGATGCCCCTCACCCACACAGTTAGGTGGAGACGTAAAGCAAGTACCAGGTCCTGGTAGGCAGAGGGAGGTAGGCCGTCTGAGGGAACTCGAGCCGGGGTTACAAGCTGTCGTCGGCTTTGGCTAGGCTTGTCACAGCTGTGGTGATTTACCTCCACCGTAGTTGGTGCCCATTTATCTGGCAGCCAGGGGGGAGGAGGGTGCTGAACAGCTGGGCCGGCTTGTCAACCCGTGCTGGGCATCGAACCCGTAGTGCGGGGCTGTAAAGTCCAAATGTCCCCCCTTTTTTTTTCAGGAATCTCATCCTACGAAAATAAATACATTAGAGAAGTTTGACAATGTCGTATAACTAAACCCTACGTGCTTTGCTTAGGGAAGAATAAGAATGAAAAAAAAAACAAAAAAAATCAAGACTTAAAAGAAAGTAAAAGATTGAAAGACTAGTCATGATTACTTCATACGTTAAAGTAATTAAGAACATTTATTTCAGATCTTACTGGGAAGTACGTAGTTCACTGCTGACATACAATTAAGGCGCCAGATATGTCCGCTATTACTATTTTATTCCTTTGGATATCTTTTTATTCTGGATTTCATCACAGCTTGTTTCGGAGCCACTTGACCCCTCTCCCTGGAACCCAAAAAGACACTCACATCTTTTTGATATAAATCTAGACAAGCCATTAACTTCAAAACGCCCCAGCGTGGTGTCAGTAGCCTGATCGTACGGGATATCGGTAACTGCTGTGTATTGATGACGGCGGTAAAGTTCACTGTAGATAATGACAAAAACATTTCATTATTATGTTAAGTATGATATTATGGCACTGTTTACCGTAGTGCACTGCATTGTGTGTTGGTGCTGTTTGTCAGATCCCGTTATAAACACTGTTTACCAAAAGCGATGGAAAAACAGAGCTTAATCGGTATTGTGTTGTTTACTGTAGGTTATGGCAGACTTATATATGTTAGATGGTAAGGAAATTGCTGAATGCTGTAGCCAGTGGTAAAACAGCTGCTCAACGATCATCATGGTCTGAGTATTAGTACTGTAGACATTGGTCAAGATCTTAGATCATCATATAGTATTATGGTTATCAACATAGATGCCTTGGGATTGGTCAGACGTAAACATATCAGATATTATCATGGTAATGTGATTATTACCTCAGATGACATGGGTGACAGCTTGTGTTGGATGGTAGTAGGAAATGGTGTGGTGAAAGTAGACAACTGTTCTTACTAATTTATAACCAATTCTCTCTCATGCTGTATAGAGTTCATGGCTGTCATTCTCGTGTCTTTTTTTTTTTCTTTCTTTCTCTTTAGCTCACATGGTACGTACATTCCTGCCTTCCGAGGAGCGTAGCTTGAACAGAGCGCAATGCTCTGCGTACAGGAGTTATGGTCATGATGGCGATTTAAGAAGCGCGGGTCAGATGATGGTAGGAATGTTGATAGGGCATCGTTATTAGCCAGGTCTGGTGTTATCTGATACTTGGCTCCCTCTTCGCCAGCAGCAGAACTCGAATCTTTTCCGCCCGTTAACTGTTTTTTCCCTCCTTCCCTTCTCCCCTTTCATTTTTTCGCCACCTGCCATTATCGTCCCGCCTCGGGTAGCAAGGGAGCCACATTGGAATTCGTTCTGGGTGTCCACTGCTGCTGCTGCTGTTCCCATCGACAACGTCGGCTTGAGCATCCGCGCTTGCGCGTCGAATAATCTCTCGTCTGGGGGCCCTAGGGAGGCGAGGCGCGACACGTATCTGGCGGCGGTACGCTCTTCATTCCATAGCCTTTTCCCCCTACATGTACTTACATACGTTTCCTCCTCCGCAGCCTCGCGTCTTCCAAAAGACCTTCCCTCTTCGTTTTAGTAGCTTACGGGGCATTAGGATGTTGGTGACGTGACCGTTCGCCCGGTTCTTATCAGCTGTGTGTATGTGTGTACTCGTTAGAAACCCAGGACCCTCCCCGCCCTGGGTTGGTGTCACTCACACAAGGCTGCTCGAGGGATGTCCATCTTAATTCCCTTTAAACGTTTTTGGTGAAGTTGTTGATATTAAGATAGCAGAGGGGGAGCAGCCATCAGGGGTAGGTCAACCTCACCCACCACTTCCTCTTGTACCCTCTTAACCGTCTCTCATATTGCAGCTCAGTTTTTCCTCTCCTCTTCCACCTCCCCTTCCTCCTTTTTTTCCAGTCTGTTCCCCTCGGTTCCTCTTACCCCGTACTGTTCTTCTGTCAGTCCTTGGCTCCTCCCCTCACCCATATCCTCTGCAGTTCCTCGTCTTGTCCATTTCTGTCCTCTTTTCATCCTCATTTTTATTTTTCATAATTTCCTTTGTTATTTCTCGCATCCTTTATTCTCTTTTCCATTTATTTATCGTCCTCTTTTCTTCTCTCCCTTGTCTCGTATCCCTTTTCCCTCTCCCCTTAGTATCTTTCTTTTTTTTTTCATTGTTACTTACTGCCTTTTTTTCCCTCGCATTATCGTCTGAAACTTTTAAACTTTTCTCCTCCTTCTCTTCCCCCCCTTACGTCATGGTGCGTCTGTCCTCCACGAGCACCCCAACCCTTCCTTCTCCATTGGCGTCCTCCCTCAGGAGAGGCAAGGCGCGGTTGTGGTGGTCATCTCTTGGGGGAGGACACGTGAGGAGGCCAGGTTGCCTCAGCTAATTACATCTGGCACCGTAATTAGATTTTTACTGGCTGTCCTTAGCTTCCCGAGGCGCTGCCGGTAATTATCTGTCAGCTGAGTGGCAGATAGCGTTAGCTGGCATTAGCTTATACATTAGCTAGTGCTGCTAGGCATCAGCTTATCTTATTATCTTATTCGGCGTCTGCTCGCGTTACTAAAAGCCTTGCTGGTGATCATACAACACCGCTCGTTGTGGTAGCGAGTACCAGACTGCTTGTAGCATGTCAGTACGAGCTGCTGTATATTTTCTAGGATGAATGTCATCGTTGTATGTATGACTGTATGGGCACACTGTGAGAACCTCATATATATATATATATATATATATATATATATATATATATATATATATATATATATATATATATAGATATGTGTGTGTGTGTGTGTGTGTGTGTGTGTGTGTGTGTGTGTGTGTGTGTGTGTGTGTGTATGTATATGAACGACGGGCCACTATAAGTTTAGATCGACGCAACGGTGCGACCTTTGGGTTTGACGGCGTTGATATTTGACCTGACCTTTAAGGGGTCAGGTCAGAGGTCAGGCCATAATACCCAAGGGTCGTAGCGTTGTGCCTCAGGGTTTGAGAGTGCTGGTGTGAGGGCTTGACGTGGGGGGGATGGTGAGGGATGCGGGGAGTGGGAGGAGCAGTAGGGTAGGGTGGTGTGTTGGCGGACTGGCCTGCTGCAGGGATGGTATGGGGGCCTGCCTCACAGTGGCGCATGTCTTATATTTTACAGGCTGTCGGGGGCGCCTGATCCACCGGGAAACCCTTCACCTAATGTCACATTGGTAATGAGAGGACTCCACGCTGGGGAAAATGAGAGATACTCGGTCGTTCCTTCTTTGATATTGGCAGTGTGTGTGTGTGTGTGTGTGTGTGTGTGTGTGTGTGTGTGTGTGTCAAGAAGGCTAGGGCTAGGCTCCCTGTACATAGCTTATCGCTAACAGATAACCTGAAGCTCACTAAGCCTCTCCGTCCGTGTCCTTGAGCGCGGACGCCCATCACCTTCGTCGTATCGTCCGGTTTCCATGACGCGCCGCGTCTTGTGTGTCTGGCGTTGAGAAGTTAAAGCGTTACAGGTCTCGGCGACACAAGACGCCGAGGTAACGGAGCTTGTCTGATGTCGTTGTGGACCTCCAGGTGGAGTGGCTCAGACCCACGTGGATAATTGAGTAGGTGGTGAGGGGCCTCCCGGCCAGACCCCCTGAATGACCGTCCGCTCCCTGAATAAAGGAGGAACTCGTGAATGACTAGAGTCGGCCAAGTGTGAGTATGAACACCGTGTTACGGCGGGTGGCGTTGGCCCTTGCACCCTCTTGCTATACAGGCCAGCTCTTCCCTCTTTTATGGCGGCGTTGCATGAGCCCCAAAGAAAGCGGATGAGGAAGGGAAGACCCCAAAGAGGAATGGACGCATGTGGTGGAGGGAGATATGTGCAGCTTAGGAAGGAGGGAGGGAGGTGGCGCAGACCTGTGGGTTATCTTCCCGGAGATGCCGGACGCTGGAAAGGTTTCCTCCGCCGTATTTAAACGTGTCGTGGAGCGGGTGGACCTCCGCAGTGGTGGCGCTGGCCGCCGGGTTCGTCATCGTGCAACGCAAATCTCGTGAATACGAATTAGATTAGTGGGCTTCCTGAGCTGTTGGGTAAACAAGGGAAAGTAAATTGCTAAGTAAATAGGGATCAGTAACTCAGTAAATTGGTGCGAACAGTTTGTGTATCATTATACACCGGTACCATTGGCTTCATGAGTAGTGTGTGGCAAGCATCGTGTCGTAGGCCGGAGAAATTAGCTTGGACAAGGAAAGGAAACAACACGCATTGCGTACACTAATTCTGTCATACGTGTGAGGTAATGGGGAGCCGAGAGACTCGTGGTCTTCCCTGGGTGGAAGGTAGTCGCGTGGAATGCATCATAATAAGTAAAGGGAGAAGTACTGGAAGGTCTCGTGCTGAACCTACACCCTGATGCTTACCCCACACAAGTGAAGGGAAGATACAGTATTCTGATTACACTCAACCAAGAGAAATTATCAGAGAATCCTGTAAAGCCCAGAGTCTGAAGCTTGTTACCAACTTGCTAGATTTTATAAGTGTAAACGTCGAGATCTGTTTAATTCTTTGCCTTTAGCCGCAAGATGCATGGGTCTTCGACCTCCGCAACTCCCTGGCTGAAACCCTACCCCCCACCGTACGTGTACCTTTGGAAGGTTTCGGAGGTCTTCAACTCCCACAGCTCAAAGACCTTACTTCATCTTACGAAGGCTTTGCAAGTTATCTTCCCCCACAGCTCGGGCCTGAGACCAATCTGTCGTGTTGCTCATTTAGGGGTCCTGCCCTAGGCTTACTTAACCAACATATCCTGACTGGACTAGCACACTCTATTGGCTCTGGTGGAGATGTAAGTGTAAAATAAGAGACTAAGGAACAGGCGTTAGCAGGTCGATGTAGGTTATCAGTTGTCAGGTAGTCATCGGGAGATAGTAGAGGAACACTGGCAGATAACTCACGATGAACTGGTCGAGTTTTATAATCACTTTATCAGGTCTTGATAGTGCTGTCCCCCGTAGACCCTTCCCGTGGAGGGTTAGGGGAGTCGCATAGAAAACCCGCTCTTCTATCCCCTCCCACCAGACGCTGTGCGTGGCCTGCTCTCTGTTGAAGAGACCAAGGGAGCCATGGCGCTGAATTTATTGACCATAAATTATTCAGGATTTATGCGTCCTACAGTGAAAGCTCCGGGCTTGCCGAGGACCGTGTGTCTCGCGTACAGATAGTGGGACGAATACGGAAGATCTCAGAAGATATAGATAGATAGATAGATAGATAGATAGATAGATAGAGAGAGAGAGAGAGAGAGAGAGAGAGAGAGAGAGAGAGAGAGAGAGAGAGAGAGAGAGAGAGAGAGAGAGAGAGAGAGAGAGATTCTGAAGGTGAGGGAAAGAAATTCTGAGTTGCACAGATGTTCCACACACCGCTATTGTCGTCGTGCGTGTGGCTCCCGGTAGCGGGGACTCTCCCTACAGCGCGGCAGCGCAAAGGGATTACAGAGGTCGCGAAGGGTCTTCGTCAGACCTTTAGCGGGCTGATGATCATTATAAGAACTGTTAAGAAAATGGGTTCATTGCTTAAGCCAACACAGTCTTTCCTATGGTGAGTTTTACCGACTAGATACAAAAATGTGGTTACGGTCTTAGAAATTCAGGTCTTGTGTATCACACGACCATCATGTTGATGGTTGTATATCGTGGGTGTGAAACACCCCGAATTGTGTCTGGGAAAGTCTTCTCTACAGTCCAGGGGCTCTTCAGCTCGCGGTGTTAAGTTGCCACACTCTTGTACCTCCGTCTAACAGCGCTGACCATCCCCAGCCCTACAGCAAGAGGAGGGATGGGAGTCTGGACACATACCATATCAAGCAGTATAATAACCCTGATGATGTTAGTCATTAAGGTCCTCCTCCTCCTCCTCCTCTTGCGTCAAGGTATTTTTGCGTCCTGACGTCACTTGTATAATCAGTAACTCCCTTCAGCTCGCACATTAGCTCACTCAAGCACCAGAACGGCTGGCATGGGTTTAACCTCATGTAAGCCGAGGAGGGTCTATGACCCCTGGTCCATATGACATTGTGACGTTCGACCTGACCCTTACTGATTGTTGGATCATAGTGTCACAAGTGTGATTAATAGACACTCACCTTGAAGGTTGTCGACATCAACATCATTAGCAGAGAAAACTCCCTGAACATCTGAGGGCTGACGTGTGTTGGTGTAGCTTAAGGTATACTTAGGTATTCTCAATGTGGTTGACTAAGATCCGAAGACAGTGCAATGGACAGTGAAATGATTCTGAGGACGTCATGGGCAGTGAAATTATTCTGTGGACGTCAAACCTTTTATCAACCTTCCTTTGGTTTTCGTCACACATCCTAATGATAATTTCATCTTAAGTTCGGTCTTCTCTTTTCAGTTACAAACCTGATAGAGAGCATAACAGTTGCGACAGACGCAGCCTGCCTGGCTGACCGTCTGGGTGTAATGGTAAGTTACGCGGCGTGCCTGCCCTTTGTCTCCATATCTGTCATGGTCTCTGTTACGTGCGCCGGGTGTCACGTTACCCTTGTCATCTCGTCATGTTTTGCGTCTGTTGTGCTGGGATGTCACGTTACTTGGTGGTGGATGTTACCTCCGTATGTAGGTTGGGGACGAGACCTTCTAGGATGATACGCCTCTCCCGTCTGCGGTCCAGGGAGTATAACAACCTCAGAGATTTTTAACCTTTCTCAGTAATTCACATTCTCGTCATTGTGTCATGTTCTGCGTCATTTGCGCGGAGTGTCACACTGCTTATTGTCATGTTGCATATCTCCACGGTGTACATACGAGGTAGCTAGAGGTGTTGGGGCATCGTCAGTCTCCACCACAGCCAAGAGGCAGTTAGCACTCGCAGTATCTGTGTCCCCTTCCTCCCTCCTTCATGAATGATGGGGGTCGGCTGATGGGCCTGGGCTCTGCCCGTTCGTGTGAGACAAGCCAGTATTATGACTTGATCACCGTCTTAGTTACACTGCCATTTTATAAGCCTCTTTTGGGTGTCTGTGACACGTTAGAATATGTGAAGTATATATACTTCATCTCTCAGTCTATGCACTGCGTTCCACCTTCGGGTATACTTTGTACATCTGTCTTCGACTTATCGTAATTTACGTGCACTTTGCGATTGTTAGGGAGTTTTCTACCCCCACAGCACCGTCTGGGACGCTACCATACTTTACGTGTATTTTGCGTTAGTTTCAATCTTCTACCGCCGCAGTCCGAGCTGGGATCAAGCTGTGTGTCGTTCCTTTGATCACTCAGACTGTCGGAGACCGCGGACTCTTTTAAAACCTGCGTCTCCACCGCTTCGCAGTAGGTTCGGTATTTTGCCTCTGTTCCGTGACCCACGAAGTGAACCATTCATTGATTTCTAGATGCGTGTACTCTAGTAATCTGATTTCATTTACTGGATCGATTAGATTGTCGTGTGCTAGCCCAGTCTGTAACTTGTAATCTTGTAATGTAATGGAATGGAATGGTAGTTATGTAATAGAATAGGACGTGGGGTTAGAAAACGTCTCATAGAACATGGTCAGAACCTGCATGGTTAATGCCTTCCACTCTCACCTCGATACGAGCCACAATCTTTGGCATACGGTGCCTCCATTAAGATAAAATGTTACCCAACTCCGCCCCCCCTTGAGCACGACGACGATACGACCCTTGGGTTTTGATGGTCTGGCCTGTGACCTGACTCATGTCTTGGGCCCAGCCCCAACGGGCTGTGTGGGAGTGAAGACCTCCGAAGACTATGCCAGGTATTCACCAAGAGTGATAAGTGTCAGGTCGTAGGTATGACCATCATACTAGGGGTCGTAATGTGGTCAAGAGGCGTTGAAGACCTATATCTGGTATGCTTATGTACCCCTCCTTGGTAGGAGAGAGCGTATCCCCCCCGCGGATCGCGTAGGGGAAAAAGCTGCCTTGTCTCTTCTTCACTGGTCAGTCAGGCTGTTTGGGGCTGCGGCCCGTAGGCCTTATGTGCTATCCATTCCCATGCTGGTCACATACACGTCGCAGGTGTTTGTACAGTTAGTTCTTGAATTCCTCCGATGGTGTGACACTTGCTGGTTTGGGAGGTGGACAGTGTAGGGCCCCGGATGTTTACACAGAGCAAACAGTGGAAACATCCGGAGGCCATATTAATTCATTACATAGCCTCTAGCCATTAGGAGGAGGAGGTCTATGAACTATACAGTCGAGGAATGAAAAACTGACCGAGACAAGTATTTAGAAAGTGTACCAAATCAGCCGGGATCTAGTGGCTACGTAGGCCTACGGGCTGTTGCCACTAGCAGCCTAACTGAGAAGGGAGCAAGAAGGCAGCTTGGTCGCAGACGGATCTGTAAGGTTGATTCATTGATTGATTTTTAAAAGACTTTTTTTCCCTATGATAAAAGAGACTCCATTCACAGTAAGGTGGCTGGAGAAGACTCCTGAAACCATCGGAAGGTGTACGGAGGGTGAGAAATACGTTTCGATTTTAGTGATGTCTTACAGTTATCCATGCCTTCTGTGTCAATAGGGAATGACTCATTGGGTGTAGATTAGCAACCATGACTCGAAGGTGTGTGTGTGTGTGTGTGTGTGTGTGTGTGTGTGTGTGTGTGTGTGTGTAGATTTCTCCCTTCTGCCCTACAGAAAAAGGTCTCAGTAATTCCAGTTCTTCCCATTAGTTTTGGCTGATCTCTACACATTAGAGTGCCGTCCTAGGGTGTGATGTAAGCACACACACAGCAGTGGCCCTGGACTAGAGGGTGTAATTGGGTGTGAAGAGTGGTGCAGTGTCATCATCAGTGTTGTTCCCCCCGTCTTAGTGCAGCGAGTAGTTCGCAAAATCCAGCCTACCACTTTCTGTGAATAGGCAACAGTTGCTGTGTTGTGCTTGCTCAGGGAGAAAGGTCATCAGACATAATTACCCGAGATCTTTTAAACAATTTTTTTTCTTTTTCTCTGACGAGATAATGTTTGCCCGTACAGCAGTGTGGTGGTGTTTTGTGTGAGGTTTTGTTCCTTCGCTTCTATCATGAAGAGGTCTCTGAACCTTGTCCCCAGGAAACGGCGTATGTTAGTTTCAGTAGCACTCTGAAATAGCGGGAAAGGGATTAAGATTTAGTTAATCACGTTCTCCTGTCAAGGGTCTTCCATGCTTATCCTAGTATCATCTGCGAATGTTGTTACGAAGCCGCGGCTTGTTTGCATGTACAGTCTGAAAAAAAAAAAAGGAGATATTGTTACACATGCCGCGCTTTACATTTTAAAACTTAGACGAAGAGTTATTCTATATTCTCTGGGGTGTCGTTATATATATTGGTATACTCGCTCTCCTTATTTGTCTTTGACACTACGTGAGATCAGAAAGCTATCGGGTTCAATTAGAGGGACGAGGAGAAGTCTCTTCTTAATGAATATACCAAGATGCTTCTGTAATCCTATCGCTTGCTATCTCGTATATTAAAAAACTTTCATGTTTTTGTTAAGATTACAGGATTATTCGATACCGTTCGTGAGTGAGCGCTTAATCTGAATGGGATACAAAAATGACAACGAGATTGTGTATATGAAATGTTAGGTTTGATCATCGCCCTTGAGTGTGAGGACCTACGTAAACAAGGGTGCCACAGCGGTCGAATAACTTTTCCTATTTCAAACACTTGAGTCAAAGAACAGGACTTAGGAAAGGGGCTTTATGATGTATAAGAAATACAACCACTAATCACACGTACCAGGCATCCCAAGACGACTGGGTTAACATTTCTCACATAGAATTCCATCGAATCCAAGGGTACCGATCCTCTTTTTTTTTTTTTACGGTCGACTGTACGTTGTATTCGAGGATACGAAACAAGAGGTATAATGTAAAGTTCCCCCCGTGGTTAGCAGCGTTTTTATGCCGTGGAGGCGCCGGGAATCATGTGTTTTACAACAGCATCTTGTTTGGGGGTTATTAAGTATTCCGTACAAGTTTTTATTCCCCAGGGAGGAGAACCAGCGCGTTCTATACCCGCAGAGAAACATTCGTGAGGTCGGGCGGAAGACAGTCTCAAGGCTGCCGTAGGACTCTGCTAGTGTTCTCCTGCCTGCATCAGCCTCTCTATTAAGCACCTACTAGATGTCTTCAGGTCGTGTTCTGGTTCCCTCAGGATTTTTTTTCTTTTCTGGTCGTGGTGGAGAGAGTGTGTGTGTGTGTCTCTTTCTCAGCGGCCTAGTTGGTAATTGGACGCTCTTCGACATACCAGGCTGTCTATTGGCGGTCTGCACGCTAGGGAAAGTTACGATGATGCTTATTACGACGTGGTCCACACCTTTGTTGTTTAACTATTGCATCCAGGTTCAGTTCTCGTACACTATTCGTTGCACGGTCATGTAGTAACTGTATATACAGGTGCATGTTTAACGCCACCGTTCCATCACTAGAGGTGGATGCGCCTCGCTTGTGTATTGCGTCTCAAAGAAGCGATGGAGGCAGATATTATTTCTCGCGTGTACATTCCAGTGATCATTGTGTCAGGGGCGGTATGCACTGCCAGCAGATTACGTTTTCTTTGTCAGTCTTCTCACACTAGGGTTTTTTGTTATCGGCCATTATTATTCTTGCTATTGTTATTGTTATTATTATTATTATTGTTATTGTTCTTCTTCTTCTTCTTCTCCTTCTTCTTCTTCTTCTTCTTCTTCTTATTATTATTATTATTATTACTATTATTATTATTATTATTTAGGGGTGGTCACGTGAGGTCGGGAACGCTAACCGCTACACCACGGAGGTTTTGCCATTGATCACCTCATGCGCGTATCTGGTGTTTATCAAAGTGAGGTATACTGCCGTTACTGCCTGCCTGCGTATCAGGAGAGTAAGTGACGATTGGTGCGGTGAGCCAACACTTCAGTGGCTGTCAGATGTCCCTCCTTGGGCCCACACGGGGGGCTGCTTGGCTTTCACTGTCTCTCCCTCTCCTAAAGTCTTGACAAACACATACCTCACACGACTCGTTTCCTGCCATTCTCTGTTTTCGTACGGTGAGCGCTTCAAGCTAGTCCTGCCTTTGGGCAAAATCTCGTCGTAAAAGTAACACTGGTAAATAAACTCTCTCTCTCTCTCTCTCTCTCTCTCTCTCTCTCTCTCTCTCTCTCTCTCTCTCTCTCTCTCTCTCTCTCTCTCTCTCTCTCTCCACGGAGCCAGCTCGGGGGGAGCATGTTGTGTTGCGTGATAGTAAACCTGAGACTGGACAGTATAGCGGTGTTGCACACAAAAAAAGAGACGGTCTCTCAGCGCGCGCATGTGTCTGTGTGATTGTTGGCGTTGGTACTCCGGTGTAATCACCTCTTTTAAGTGTCGGTTTTTACCTGTGTGGGAACCCAGCCTTGCGCGCCATAAACACGAGAGGAGCTTTTGTGTCTTACATCAGTAGTACCGTGGGTGTAGTAGACAAGGTGCCGAAACTTGCTGCAAGGTATGTTTACGGCAGAGCACACACAACCAGTCGCTCTGCGCGATGAATTAACTAGTACATGAATGGGAGGGTGGCGGGGCCGGTGTGAGGGACGTGTTGGACAGGTGCTGCTGTTGTAGAGGGTAGGGGGAGGTGTTGGAGAGGTGGAGGAGGTGTTGGAGAGGTGGAGGAGGTGTTGAGGTGGCGGCTGTGGTGTCGTGGAGGTGTTGAAGAGGTGGAGGAAGTGTTAGGGTAGTTCCGATGGTGTGAGGAGGTGTTAGAGTAGTTGGATGGTGTATGGGGAGATGTTGGAGAGGTGGCGGTAGTGTAGGGGATGTGTTAGGGTCGTGGCGGTGTTGTAGGGAGGGAGCGAGCTGGGGAGGTGTCGGCGGTGTGAGTGAGGGTGTCGGCGTTGTTGGAGAGGTAACAGCGCTCAGGGAGAAGTGTTGGGAACAACAACAACCCCCCCCCCCCTCCCTCCCGACACCACCTCACCACCACCTGATGATGTCGGGGTTCTAGCTACGCTCACCCTGATAACTTCGGTAATTACCCCTAATGACCATTGATTATCTTGTTATTACATTAAGTGGTAAGGGGAGTAGATGAGGTTGGGTGGAGTGAGGGGTGTCGTTACTTGAACCAGCGGGTGTTGGTGCAAGAGCAGCCAACTGCGACCATGATGTAAGGAGTTGGGTATGATTTGCTGTGTGGGCTATGGTGTTTAGTACCCTCCTTCAGGGACGGGGTAAACTCACTCACCGTGAACATGTTTAACTAGATCTTAACCTGGGGAGGTTGATTGCTGGTGGTGGCCATGGCCTGGGTGATGCCAGGTGACCTGCAGCAGCCGGCGGGGCCCAACTCGTCTTGTCTGGCTGGGTTGTGTGGTCTCATACCACATTGGGATTCGTGTCCCGTCTTGTCTAAAAGGCTTTATTTGTCCAGGTGTACACAAGCCAGACGTTTCTGTCGTAGTACGGGTGAGGAGCGTCCAGCCAGGGGTGAGTGGAGGGAGGCAAGCATAAAGTGTACTCTGGGTACAGTACACCAACATAGGAGGGTGTCAGGTGGACTCTGTTGTGTTCTTATTTTCAGATACAACAGGCTATGATTCTGCACAAATCTACGATCCGTGAGAAATAAGTAGATTTTTAATTAGGTTATTTCCTTGATGGCTGAAGATTTCTGCCCCTGTTCACATCCTTCCCTCCTTTCTTCAGAACCACATATCATCTGGTGAGTGGTTTAGATTAATGATTGAAGTTTAATTGTATTTGGATTCTAATTACCATTCGTTGGAATTGACAGGTTAAAAAAGTATAACTAATCAGGCACTAACTAATGTATTTTGACTTGAGTTTTCTCTACTCTCATGTTCTCATTTGAAAGGATAAAGTTAACTTTCATGTTGACGAATCTTGTTTCTGTAAAGCATATTCAGAGTATGAACAAAGCCTCTTGTTCTTAGTTGAAAAAGGGGAAGACATCCTATGTCGTGAATGAAGGTGTACCCCAACCAGTAGTAGACGTGTGCCTTAATCTACCCAACACACCTCACGTCGATACTGGAGGCTGGTGTGTGTGTGTGTGTGAGTGTGTGTGTCTACCGCCACACCTCCGTCTGGCACAGAGCCTGCAATGCTGGTGCTGGAGGCCGCAGCCCGCAGGTCTGCGTAACCACTGCAGCCGCCGGGCCAGCCAGCCAGGCACAATCTGTACTTATTTATCCAGCGAGTTTCGTGAATTTCTCAACCCACGGGTCCACGATATTTCTGATCATTGCAGGGGATGATATATATATATATATATATATATATATATATATATATATATATATATATATATATATATATATATATATATATATATATATATATATATATATATATAATCTCCAGTCTTTATTACAGTCCATAGAATCATTTCTATTGTTGCCTGTTGTTGTTTGTTCGTGGAAGGAGCAGTTGTGTGTATATATGCCACTACCAGTTACCCCAAACCGTTTGCTATTAAGAGTTCTGCCGTACAGATGCCACAGTTAACAACATGTTGTCTAACGTTAAGCAGGAAGCAGTGTAACGTCCTCCACATGTCAGCATACAGCTGGGATTTAAATCGTGCATCACAGACCTCTTCGAGTCTTTGGAGCCTTCACGGAAAGTCGTGTAAAGACTTCACAGACAGTGAGATCTGGTTCGAAAATTTATAATCTTTAGGGAAGTGGCTAGAATGGGAAGGGCAGGTGGAGGAACTGGGTCGTAGATTTTACTGTATGCCAACGGAACAGGTAACATATTTGTATACCAACGGAACAGATGAAATATTTATATACCAACGGAACAGGTAAAATATTTATATGCCAAAGGAACAGGTAAAATATTTATATGCCAACGGAACAGATAAAATATTTATATGCCAAAGGAACAGGTAAAATATTTATATGCCAACGGAACAGATAAAATATTTATATGCCAAAGGAACAGGTAAAATATTTATATGCCAACGGAACAGATAAAATATCTATATACCAACGGAACAGATAGAATATTCAGATGGTACGGGTGGCAGTGCTAGTTTTCAAGATTGAGAACCTTAAAGGAAACCTCGGGAATTTCTAGATGAATTTAGGGTCAATTTTTTTTTTTTCTCTTCTACGTTTTGACTTGATAGCCCTTCAAAACCCAGCCCCAAGTTGTGACCCCCTTTCGATCGTACTTAACGCTGGAGTGGAGAACTTTTCTCTAAGGTAAGGTAAGGTAAGGTTCCAGACCTTCGAAGCCATCGTAATGTCGTGGTTCTGGTGTGGCTGCCTGCCTCGGCTTGAGCAGACCTATAATGCCACTGACACAACGTGGTCTGCCGCTGATCGAGAGGCGTTCCAGCGGGCCCAGGAGGAGAAGAAAAAAAAAAAGTTACCACCAGTAAATTGCCGTAACACCTGACGTGAATTTGACATGAGGTTTTTGCGGGAAGCCGAATGCCCGAACTACTACTCACTGTAATTGCTGAAGAAAATAACTCGGGGTCTTCATTGCTGCTCGTCATCTTTTATTATTATTTTCCAAATTAAGTTACGATTGGAAAGAGAAATGATTGTATTATCCAATCACCCAGGTATTTTAGCAAGAGACATAGCTAACCCGTAGTGTTGGTGAGTGTGGCCCACGATTTGATTCTCTTCTCCAGAGGTTAACAACTTTGTATTTCCCCAGGTATAGTGCTTTATGATGTCTTCCTGTGTTCGGTGTTTATCTCTTGATCGCGGCCACAGAAATCCAAGTTGTACTTTATTATTTACCGTGTGTTCGTGTCTCTCTGTGGGTTTTCTTAGTTATTGATTGTGTTCTTTTCCTTTTTCTTTGGCAAGGAAAAGAGTGAGTGCCATCAGGTGCAATGTGTGTGTGTGTGTGTGTCTAGTGAGGAGGGTGACGGGTGTTTGTGAGGCGCCTGCGCACCAGCTTGGGAAAAGTCTCACACCGCGGCCGGATATGGTGGTATCTGCCCCGGGAACCTCCCGGTGTGTGGAGACCGTCCTCCCTCCTGCTGTGCTGGTGCCTGTGTGGCAGCTCCTGTTGCCTCTCATGTTGGGGAAATGGTTACTCCAGAGCTGCTGCTGCTGCTGGTTTTGTGGCACCTCCAGCTGCTGCTGCTGTTGTGGTGGGGTGGTGGTTGCACTGCCTCTTCGACTGGTGCAGTTGTGAAGAGAAAATTACCCGTGATGTTTACATGTAGCATCATATTGGCCTGTAGGACCAGAGCAACATGGACGACAAGAACGGGTAGTAGATGATCATGAATTTTATCCTTGCCACCGATGGGTCGTGAGGCGCCATTCTTCGGGAGGCGCCATTCTTCATTTTTTTTTCTGGTATTGACAAATTTATTTTATTTTCTCAGTGGCTCTTCTATCTAATGATAAGCGTGGGTTTGGACGTGGCTGCTACACGCTGCATTTCCTCCGGGCCTTAGTGTAAAGGCTGGAGAGATTAGCACTCTAAATCCTTTGCTGTATTCAACATCCTGAAGACTAATTAAGCCATAAGCTATTGTGTATGCGTGTGTGTGTGTGTGTGTGTGTGTGTGTGTGTGTGTGTCTATATATATATATATGATACTTGTTCGCCGTTTCCCGCAATGGCCTCCAGCGGCTTGGTCGACATGGAGACCAACTCAACAGATATGCTGACGAATGTTAAGGCTATGAACCTGGATTAGTCTCCAGTTATGATAACCGTTCACGTCTGTAGGGGAAAAGATGAAAAAAGAAAATGGTCTCTGCGTTTGACGTCTCCTTAGAAAAAGTCTCATACACAAGCCTTGCGCCTCGCACCCAGGAAGGGGATCTTCACCAGCCCCTACCTTGAGCAGCCGCACGATCTGGAGAGATTAATATCTATTGATATCTTTTCCTGTGATAACATTTTGGGACCCGTGTCCTCAAACCAGAGCCTGGAGAAGGTACCTTCCAGAAAAAAAAAAAAGTCATGATATGTACCAAACACACCCGAAAATAAAAGAAAAGAATGAAAGGAAACTGGAATGAGGCCGTCAAGCTCCCCAGAGACGAAGGAAACTAGCTGCAGTGGTCCTCAGTCTCCCCACCTCACCCACCCCTGAGGCGGCGCTGTTGGAAAGTGAAAGGAAATTAAGTCCATTGAAGAGCAGAGATGCTGTGCCAAATGCTGGGAGAAAGACGTAAAAGGTCCTAAATTCCAGGGCCCTTTGGGTGTTTACGTTGGATATTCGCAGCTCTTATGGAAGCCCCGCCCCAGAACTTTTATCTTTTAAAGGAATAGGACAGTAGCGTCCAAGGTGTCTCTAATCAATCAGGTTGCGCCACAGTTGATGAAATAGAGGCTTGTAAGCAAGGTGTTATAGACTTGGTCCACAGGGCTGAAGGACAGGTCCCCGAAACGGACGTCATATACCAATGTATTTAATCTCTTGAGCACGACGGTTGGATTGGGGAAGTGGCGGTCGGCGCAGTAGGCACGTCTCTTGTGGCCCCTGTTGCTGGAGGCTGCCTCACGAGCCATAGCGATGGTGGCGCGGGAGGTGGCGACCTCCGGGTGCGCACATGTTGTGTTGTGACGGAAGGAGGAGGGCATGACCTTGAGGCCGCGTGTTGTCCAGTCCTGGAGCTGCCTCGCTCCACGCATATACCCCACCCCGTTCCCATATACGCCGCACGCTGAGCATCAGATGAATTTTACTATTACTCCATTTCTGCGTAGATTATATTTGAAGAAGTCGGTCCACAGTCAACCCAGCTTTTCATCCACTCATAAGGGTTGGTTGATGAAATGGGTTCTTGGCTCAGGCTAGGGTATGTACGTACATATATATATATAGCGTTAGTGGAATGGCCTTGATTAGGGCCTCAGCTGCCCGTGCCGTCTCAGCTAACATAAAAAAAAAAGGAAGTGCTTACAGAACTCATGTGTATAAAAGCCATTGATTATGTCACTATTCTTACGGTTTGCTGAAATGGTTTAATGGTTTAAAGAAATAACGTGAGGCAAGTCTTGTTGTGTACTGCTCCTCCTTTACGTATATGTTTGCTCTTGTTGTCCCGTTTTTATGCCTGACAAGATTTATCGACCAGTGAAGCGTCAGTGGTGTTGCCCCCGCCAAGTGTGGCGATCAAGATAGGCAGGAATTGCCGACGCTTCAGGTTGGGTTTTTGTAGCTCTCCTGATGTTCGGGGCCTTGTGTATTTATGGCATACCGGTCATTCCAGGTTGACTCCTCCGGCGCAGTAAGTCATTTCAGAATGGTCGTGCCAGCCATTCATGCCGTTGCGGTTACTCTAGGCATGTCGTTGTTCGTTGATTATCCTCATAACTTAGTCGTCCTTCCAGTCTTGTTCTCCTGAAGCATTCCAGTCGTTCCAGTCATATATATTTTCAGAAACACCAGTCATTCCAGACTTGACTTCTGGAGTTTGCCAGTTGTTCTAGTGTTGTTTTCTGAGGTGTGTGTGTCCTCGTTGGGTAGCAGTCATTCCAGGCTTGCCCTTCTCGCTGTGCGAACATTCCAGGCTCGTCCTTGTGGGTGGGGTAGCCATCATTCCAGGCTTGCCCTCATGAGGTAGCGATTATTCTAGGCCTGTTCTTTTAGGATAGCAATCATTCCAGATTTGATCTTGTTGGGTAGCGATCATTCCAGGCTTGTTCTTGTGGCGTAACGATGATTCCAGACTTGCTCTTGTGGCGTAGCGATCATTCCAGACTTGCTCTTGTGGCGTAGCGATCATTCCAGACTTGCTCTTGTGGCGTAGCGATCATTCCAGACTTGCTCTTGTGGCGTAGCGATCATTCCAGACTTGCTCTTGTGGCGTAGCGATCATTCCAGACTTGCTCTTGTGGCGTAGCGATCATTCCAGACTTGCTCTTGTGGCGTAGCGATCATTCCAGACTTGCTCTTGTGGCGTAGCGATCATTCCAGACTTGCTCTTGTGGCGTAGCGATCATTCCAGACTTGCTCTTGTGGCGTAGCGATCATTCCAGACTTGCTCTTGTGGCGTAGCGATCATTCCAGACTTGCTCTTGTGGCGTAGCGATCATTCCAGACTTGCTCTTGTGGCGTAGCGATCATTCCAGACTTGCTCTTGTGGCGTAGCGATCATTCCAGGCTTGCTCTTGTGGCGTAGCGATCATTCCAGACTTGCTCTTGTGGCGTAGCGATCATTCCAGACTTGCTCTTGTGGCGTAGCGATCATTCCAGACTTGCTCTTGTGGCGTAGCGATCATTCCAGGCTTGCTCTTGTGGCGTAGCGATCATTCCAGACTTGCTCTTGTGGCGTAGCGATCATTCCAGACTTGCTCTTGTGGCGTAGCGATCATTCCAGACTTGCTCTTGTGGCGTAGCGATCATTCCAGACTTGCTCTTGTGGCGTAGCGATCATTCCAGGCTTGTCCTTGTGGCGTAACGATGATTCCAGACTTGCTCTTGTGGCGTAGCGATCATTCCAGACTTGCTCTTGTGGCGTAGCGATCATTCCAGACTTGCTCTTGTGGCGTAGCGATCATTCCAGACTTGCTCTTGTGGCGTAGCGATCATTCCAGACTTGCTCTTGTGGCGTAGCGATCATTCCAGACTTGTGAGGAAGCGATCCTTTCACACTTGCCCGAGTGGGATTGCTCTCATTCCAAGCTTAGCGATCATTCCAGACTTCATGCAGTGAACCAGTTGTACATGTTACCTCGTCGCTGTTTTGTACCAAATATTCTCGGCTTGTTGCGTACTGTTCCAGATTTTCGAAAGCTGTATAAGAAGTTTATGTAGTAAGCCTTGACAGGCACTCCACAAAAAAATGGCCTTTTGTTTTCAGATAGTTATAACCACTGAAGAAAATAAAAACAGTCGGTATAAATCAAGAGTAATGTTTCCAATTGTTCTTCGTGAGACGCTATTCAGTTATTGTTTTCTTTCTTTTTTAAGCATTAATGTTACGAGTCTCATTATTGGTGCTTGCGGGAAGAGGGAACGAGGCATCGTAGCCCGACAAGCCTCTGGAGCTATCATCGCCCAAGCATCAGTGGCGCTCATTGACAAGGCGACAGAGGACTAATTCATAAGCCAGCTGGTCCGCTCTCACGTCTCCCGTTGCTCAACCCACACACTCAACACACAGCGGCGGCCACCGCCCGGCTGAGTCGAGCGGTGAAGTTTCCATTCCATTGTCCTGATTGAATTCTTTTCACTAGAGTTTTCTGTTGATTAAGGCTCAGTAGGATTCGTCGCGCGAAACTGACCCAAGTTCCGATAGGTTGGGTTAGGCGCGGTTTCTGAGGCCTTGTGACGAACGTGGTGGGAAGGGGATAATATAGACGGCAGGAGGCCGGTATCATGATCCAGCAAGGTTGGGGTTGTAGCTAAAGAAAATGATCTTGGACTTTGTAGAGTTGGAACGTGCTTTACACTGTATTGATCACCCTATGTAATTTCAGATATTCTGTTTTAAGAAATACGGATGTTACGATTTACGAAACGAAGTAGTTGAATATATATATATATATATATATATATATATATATATATATATATATATATATATATATATATATATATATATATATATATATATATAATGTCATGATTTATTGGATAAGTGGAAAAATACTTATTGTACACCCCTGATTCCTACACCTCATTATTTTTTTATCGTTTTCTGACATGAAAACTGTCAGAGCAGGACTATAGGTAATTAGTTACATGAACTACCACACTATTAATGATTTGGTATGGGCCATCCAATGATTTGGCGCTGGCATGCACACGCACGCACATTCCACGTTCGATGCAATTATACAGATGCCTATATAACCGGAAGGTCTGGAAATCTTTACAGCTGAATTAGATTCGTAATGAACAGGTGCATATTTGGGATTCGAACTCTTGTCTTCCCAGCTTGGAGAGAAAAAGCGCCTTACTCATTACGACCGCTCACAGGATGAGCGTGGGAGGCTGCTGCACAGTCAACATGGGAGGCTGCTGCACAGTCAACATGGGAGGCTGCTGCACAGTCAACATGCCAGGATTACCAGCCACGAATCAAAAACCAGTCATTACAGCACCAGCCTTACGTCGTTCGTGTGCCGTGAAGCAGTTCGTGTGTTATTCGTCTCTGTCTAGCATACTCCTGGACTGGCGTAGGTCAAGTGGTTCTTGCTGAGGGAGGGTGTGTGTGTGTGTGTGTGTGTGTGTGTGTGTGTGTGTGTGTGTGTGTGTGTGTGTTGTGTGTGTGTGTGTGAGGTAGGCTGTTAACGCCACGGCGGAGGGTAGACACACGGCCGTGAAAGTATGTCTATAATTTACATATCAAGGACTTTAAAAGCCCCGGGTAGACAATAAGCACGTCCTGGGGTGGGAGGGAGAGAGATTCCAGAGCTAATGTGATGATCACAGTCGTCTGCATCGAAGACCCTCAGGGCTCCTGAGGTCTCCACCTGTGTTCCACGCTGGACGAAGTCGTTAGTGTCCGAGGGAGGGAAGGAGGGAGAGATGTCCCAGTAGTGCTTTGTCGCCGAGCTGTTGCCGTCGGAGAGCCTCTGGCTTGGTTCAGGTCTTTGTTCAGAGAACCTGCCAAATATGTCTGTACCCTGGCCTTATGCGGGCGACAACTATGTTACATTGTCTGGTGGTATTTTGGCGTCGCCTGTTCAGGTAACGGACATTTACATACGTATAGATCTTAATACGTACGCCATTCGCCTCTTGGTCAGTCTGTACGTTTTCTGTATCTTGATGTATCGTGTTCGCCACGGTTCATTATTTTCTTTTTTTTTCTCTACGTGAAAGATTCGCATCTTTGTCAGTGTTGTATTCTTTACTTCGAACCTGTGAGGGAATCCAGGTTTGTCTTGCACGTCAAGAGGAGAGAGAGAGAGAGAGAGAGAGAGAGAGAGAGAGAGAGAGAGAGAGAGAGAGAGAGAGAGAGAGAGAGAGAGAGGCACGGTAGGTGTAACAGATCGAACGTAGAATTACATAGACCACACAGACTCCTACGTCCAGGCGAGGTGGTCTGGCCTCAGCGTTACATGACCCAAGTCTTCAGGTTCTTTGGAGATAAAAAAAAAATCGCGTGAGGTCAGAGCCACGTTGATGGACGGAATGTTTAAGCAGTGCAGCCCTCACAGCATGGAAGAATTGAGGCTGGTGTCGTGAAGCGTACAAACACACACACACACACACACACACACACACACACACACACACACACACACACACACACACACACACACACTATTTGACAACACTTTGATAAAAAAAAAAAAAGGCAAGAGGGATCCATGCTGGGGAGGTGTCTCGTGGAACGCTAGTGTATTATAGCAAGTCTTTCCTGACAAGATGGTCTCCACCCTGACGATTAGGGGGTCTATAATCTCCAGCAGCCTCTGTGGCACTGTTGTGATTGGGCTCATGTCGTGTGCTCCGTCAGTGTAGCCACGAGGGAGGGAGGGAGGGAGGGCAGCTACATGCTGAGGTAGGCCGGCACTTACATCCGAGTCCGTCCCGAGAGCACGACTCTTGGATGTGATAGCCTGGCCTTTGATCTGGTAGGACAAAAGACCAGGCCCTCATATCCCTGGACCCGTACCATCGTCTTGTGAGAGGGTGAGGTACGCTTAGATTTTGAACTTGAGGTCGGTCTTGCAATAGTTTTATGTGTGTTGACTGTTGGCGTGGGTGATGATGACAGAACACAACTGGATAAGCAGTGTTAAATGCACTCTCCAACACCCTTTACTGTGTAGCCAGTTATTAGTTAGGAGGAGATGTTAAGACTGGGAATGTCTTTTGTTATTTTTGTTTTCGACAAATATAAAAAAGGTAAAAAAAGATGAATACTGATAAAGAAAAGTTAGAGGCGAGATCAGTCGATCACGGAATGATGCACAGTAGGAAGGGAATTAAGAGCCAGCCATCATCACGAGCCTATCGAGATATGAAGGAGGACGACAGCACAACGCCTCGAGACAAAGAAGTGCAGACCGGCCGTACGTCACATTCCCCACCAAACACAAAAACAAGACGTGCAGATGGCGTGACATCTCCCTCCCTCTCGCCAGCACCCAAGGACACCCAGAGCAGTCACCAAAATCCCTGACTAGCGGAGGCAGATGGAGTGACTGTTGTCTCCGCAGCATCTCACGCAGAGCACCGACAAGTAACATAGTAGTGAACTGTGTATCCCGACGGAGAGTGTGAGGTGTTACGAGCCTTCCCAGCAAGAGGAGCGGGTCTAGTGATGAACTCTCTCTCAGAGACTGGAATACTACTATGTTAGCATCGTCTTACACAGCTGGAGGTATTGTTCACCTAGGGAGCATCCAAACGTCCCAGTCTGTCCTCATGGATTCAGGACAATATCTAGAACATATAACGCTATACTAATCAGAACAGACGCTAAATATACAGTATGATACAGCAATTACTGGAAGGCCTGGTCAGTGATCTGTATGCAGATATACGTATTTGCTGAAGTGTCATGTTGGGTAAAATTATGTCAATCAAATCCACGTCAGAGGGGTGGTGTTGTAGGGATCATTAGGGAAACTGTCGGGGATCTTGTGTGTTTTCGACTAGACACAGGCACGCATAAGGAACATTTTGGAAAGTCTTAGAGTTTCCGTGAAGGTGTAACGAGCCTACAGTACATGGCAGACTCCATCATTGGTAAGTCAAGCTGTTGAAAAGGAAATTGTGTCGAAGACTGGGCTGTGGGGATAGAAAGCAGCCCCCCCCCCCCCAGAAAAGAATGAAATATGATAACATATGCGTGCGTATGTGTATACGTGCGTGGCAGTTCTTATTCATGTGATGGGCTGTGGGAGGTGATTGCCAAGGTGACTGCTATCGGTGAAGGGGAAAGACGTGAGTGTATGACCTGAGGAGGCTAACCCAACAGATTGAATAATGCATGTTGTGGGAGGGGAGGGTGAGCGCCGAGCTCAGGGTCAGTGTCTCAACACCTCCCTCACTCCCGCTCATCTGGCCCGACAATTATCCCTTGTCTCCAGCTGATGCTTCAAGCCTCCCTCCCTCCCTCCACCATCCTGGCTCTCCTACCCTCACCACCTCAGCTTCACAAACGCCCGCTCATCCCTTCTCTCCTCACTCCCAGTTATCCCAGCTTCACTTAAGGTGCTTTTCTTCTCCTCCTTCTCTTCTTCCTCCTCCTCCTCCTCCTCCTCAACCGCTCTTCGTCTTGATCGTCCCCTCCTTGAGGATAAGTCCTCACGCTTTTGACATCTTTTCATCTTGGGTGACGATGATTTTCATGGCTTGCGCGATAGCTGGAATGGAGATTGCAAGGAAGAAGGGCAGTATAGCAAAAAGAAAAAAGGCCAGACGAGCCAGCATCGCAGGACAAACGCAGCAACGTGATGCTCAGCCTGGGCTACAACAGACTGTTGGCGGAGAAACAACGGGTAATGGTGTGGACGTTAAGAGTCCTTCTTCATAAAGTGACCATCATTTGAGGCGTCTTTTAAAACACGCTCATTGTGTGCGTGTCTTTATATAGCATTTTTGTTACCTTGTTACAACTCCTTTCTCACGTCTTGGGCATAGTACAAGTGGATGACTTGCAATGCACTTTATTTCTAACGCTTCACCAAAGGAGGGCACAGATATTAAAGCAGATGTGAGTTAATCATTTTGTTATCGTGCACTGAAACTATTAGAAAGTATAGTCAAAGTCTTTTATAAAAAAAAGAGAAAGCGCGGTCTTACACAACTACTGGACGAGGTGTCGTTGCCTGCATATGTCATGTGCCGGTTGTACTTGGCCTTGGGGGGAAACCGTCCAGATCCCCTTTGAAGACCAGGGTCGTCCTCCCTCTGATGCTCCTCACCAGCAGTAGGTGTTTTGTGTGCTGCTGTATCCCCGTTGCTCGTTGGTTTGTTGAAATGAAGTGGAGAAAGAGGCAAAGCGAAGATCATGGTAAAGTTTGAGAAAAGATTAAAGGAGTGGATCCTGATTATTCGTCCAGTTGTCTGTAGGAGCCACTGGCTGTGTTCACGAGGGAACATGACAGACTCCTGCAGACTGAGCTGCGTTGTTCATGCTGTCGTGGATACCCGGGCCATCGCCCCGTGAACGCCAGCAGCCTGGTGGACCAGAGGGCGAGGCAGGAGAGGAGGGATCTGTCGCAACACAAGGGCATCATCCATTCTGCATAGTATTACCTCCGCCTTACTTTTGACTGGTTGTCTCGAAAGTCCTGCCGTGTGTGACCATGATTCCCGCAGTGCCTGACGCAGGAGGGACCTCCCTGCCCCTTGCCTTATATGCAGGGAGGGCTTCACAGTCTCCTCCTTCTCCTGTATCTCCTCCTCCTCCTCACCTGCAAGTTTTTACACGAGCGGGACCCAGCCTCCCTTATTCTGTCCCCGCATCTGGCCTCTCTGTATGGACACTCCCCCTCCGCATCATATGAACTCCCCCTTCCCCCCCACTGGCCCCTCGCCCTCCACTGCCCGGGCGCTGCACCCTCGCCCTCCACTCATGTACTATACACAAATTGTGTATCCTGGTGTCCCTCTACTCATACACTATACACGGGCTCTGGGCCCTTCCTATATCTACTCATACACTATACACGGGTTCCGAGTACCTTCCCTCCCTAACCTCTGTGTCTTTTATTTTTCCTCTCCCCTTCCCCCGTGCAACCTATACACGCCGCGCAGGGGGGACAGATTCGAACCCTCCCTCCTGCCGAAGATACAGTTGCAGACTAAGGTTTTGCGAGGTGGCTGGTGGGTGGCCTGACCGTGGCCGCCTTCCTTCCCTGGCCAGACGGGAGATGGTCGGTAACCTGAAGCCTCCTCAGTCTTCAACGGGGACGCTAGACAGTGTTTTATGGTGGCTCTCTGCTGGGGCAACTTGAAAAAAAAAAAAGTGGCATCATCATCGTAGTAAATGACTTGGTGACGTCTTGAAAGAAGCAATTCATATAAGTATTACATTACAATACTTACAATACTTGTAAAGTTATCTTCCTAAAGCACAGCAGCTGAATTTTTGATAACACTACCTCTGAAATCTTGGCCGACATTCAACACCTCGTTAAACTCCCCCGAGCTCAGCGATGCGACTCGTATTGGATAAGGATGACCTGGCCTTCTGACCTGACCCTTGAGTGTCAGGCCATCAAAATCAAGGGTCTAACCCCCTCGTGCTCAAGAGCTCAAGTACTACACAACTCCAGCGTTATCTTAATAGGCTGATCGTCGCACCATGTTACAAGTTGATGGAGCGGACGATCGAGGGAGACGGTAGATTAATCTGTCACGCACTTGATATTTTTCTTTCTTAATCCTCTCTCTCGCTCGTTCTGTCTGACCACAGTCACACCGTAGCCCTGCTTGGATGTCTTTTGCTCTTTCCCAGGCTCAGCACAGACCTGGAAATCATACTTCATCATAGTTTTTCTCCGTTTATTGTTCATTCTACCGTCAAATTTTCTCTTGTTATCTTCCTTCCACTTGTATCTTTCGTACGCTTCCCTGCTCAGTCTCTCCTCTTTGGATGTAGTTTCGGATGAAGGCTCTGTGCGTTATGTGGGTTAGTGCCCACGGTTGTCATAGCCACGTCACAGCTTTGGCAGTTGTTCGGAAGATTGTCCAGGCGTTGCCTTGTGAAGGATTGACGTGATGGGCAAACGAAGATGATGTTAAGAAATGTCAGAGCAAGTCCCTCCGTTTTCTTGTTCTTAATAACATGAGACGCACGTTTTTGCTCTCCGTTGGTACTCGATATTACTGTTTGTGGTTTATGGAGTGTGCATCCTGAGGTTGTTGTGTGTGTGTCATCAGTCCAGGTCATTGTGTGGTACATCTCGCCGATCTTTTGTTTGTAACTGTACGGGGTTAGATTCCACGTTCGGCTCCTCTGTGGAGCAGTCACAAGTTATTGGAATCCACGTCTGGCCCCGTCCGTGGTGTTGTAAGTGGTAAAGCGCCACGTTCTGACCCCGTCTGTGGTGTTGTTGTAAGTGGTAGAGAGCCACGTCTTACCCCGTCTGTGATGTTGTAAGTGGTAGAGAGCCAAGTCTGACCCCGTCTGTGGTGTTGTTGTAAGTGGTAGAGAGCCGCGTCTGACCCCGTCTGTGATGTTGTTGTAAGTGGTAGAGAGCCACGTCTGACCCCGTCTGTGGTGTTGTAAGCGGTAAAGAGCCACGTCTGGCCCCGTCTGTGGTGTTGTAAGTGGTAAAGAGCCACGTCTGACCCCGTCTGTGGTGTTGTTGTAAGTGGTAAAGAGCCACGTCTGGCCCCGTCCGTGGTGTTGTAAGTGGTAAAGAGCCACGTCTGACCCCGTCTGTGGTGTTGTTGTAAGTGGTAGAGAGCCGCGTTTGGCACCGTCTGTAATGTTGTAAGTGATAACTGAGCAGTTCGATGGTCTCACCAGCCTGGCCACTATATCTCTTCATTTAAAATGTTGAAGAAGAAAATTGTCATCGAGAGCAGACCTGACACGAAATACAGAAAGGGGCAAAGAGATGGGGAAGTAAGAACGAAAGACGCAAGATAATGTGAGAGTTATGGAGACTGTACGTTTTTACAGCGTTGTTCATGGAATGTTAGAGTTTGTTTGCAGTAATATATCAGCTTCTTAAGGCACTTTACGTCAGTGATGAGGGCTTTATTACCCACTGAGCAAGACGGTACGACCCTTAGTTATGATGACTTAAGGCCTTCCACCTGATTTAAGGGTGAGGTCAAAGGCCAGGCCATCATGCTGAAAAGGTCCTGCCTTCATGCTCGAGGGATGAGAAGGTTTTCATCATAGTAGCAAATTGCTTCAAGTGGCTGAGATAGCTTAGAAGTTCATGCTGGAAAATCTCCCGTCTTTGGACACTGCTGAAGGTGTTGCTGTACCGGGTAATGGGACACTGCTGAAGGCGTTGCTGTACCGGGTAATGGGACACTGCTGAAGGCGTTGCTGTACCGGGTAATGGGACACTGCTGAAGGCGTTGCTGTACCGGGTAATGGAACACTGCTGAAGGCGTTGCTGTACCGGGTAATGGGACACTGCTGAAGGCGTTGCTGTACCAGGTAATGGGACACTTCTGAAGGCGTTGCTGTACCGGGTAATGGGACACTGCTGAAGGCGTTGCTGTACCGGGTAATGGGACACTTCCGAAGGCGTTGCTGCATAGGATAATGGGGACATTGCTGAAGGCGTTGCTCTGAAGGGTAACGTTGTGACTGAGTGGAAGTGACGAAAGTGTATATCCCGTAGGGTGCGGTGCCGCCCCGTCAGGCCAGACAGCAGGAGGTTTGAGGCCCGACACCCAGTCTGTATAACAGTGATGGAACGTTTCCGCGGGGCCTGTGGTCGACAGTAATTGGAGTGTATTCACTGGAAAGCTGTTGGTTTTCTCACACGTAACGCCGAGTTAATGTTGGGAAAGTTAATGCGCTGTTCAGTTTTTTTTTTTTTTTCGAGAGAGAGAGAGACAAGGGGGGCATCTGGTGGGTTGATGACCTGACCCATATGGAGGTAAGGGCAGTGAACGATGAGAAGAGCCTCTCTGACTACCCCCCAGCTTATATTGACCTCATTCTGTATTTCACACACACACACACACACACACACACACACACACACACACACACACACACACACACACACACACACACACGCACATGCAGTTTGATTCTGAAGTGTACCTTCCATGTTCGTGACGATAGAGGTGGAGGAGGATTTCTACCCCTACAGCCAGGTCTTCGAGCCAGCCAGCAGCGTTTTTATTCTGTTCAACCAGGCTATTAGACCTCGCGGCCCGCTGGCCTAACGCTAACCACCACGTCCCCTGGCTGATCTGGCACACTTTCCACGTACCTACCTGTCCACGATCCTTTTGAGTTTCTCCACAGAACGGTCCACGATGTTTCTAATGGCCTCAGGCAGTGTATTAAGCAGTTTTTCGTCTCCAGACGGTTGTCACACAGTTTTCTCTTATTGTACTCGCTCGCTGCGTCTCTGAGTTCCACTGGTATAATACTGTACTCCCTGCGTCTCACAGTTCCACTTGGTAATACTGCCGGTCGTGTGCCAGCGGAGGGGAATTGGCTGCGCGTTCAGGTTTGGAAACGGTGCCTCGTACACCGAAGTTGATGCCACGTCGGCCGGAAAAGGTAGAATGGTGCTCAGGTCTTTGTCACCCCGAAGGGAGAGGAAGCTCGGTTGAATCCAGGCGGCTGTGTTTAATGATGAGGCAAACGATACTCTGTCATGCTCGATTAAGGTAAGGTCATCACACGTTGTTACTCCCAGGGTCGTTTACAATGCTTCTCTTGAGACACGACTGTGTTCGTTGTTCTCTGATATTCTGTTCTTTTGCTCCACCCTTCACTTCCAATATAAAGTTGTTGAAATTTATGTTCAGTAAAGGATCATGTGTAATAGAGTCATATTAGCCAGAGGAACCAGTGTAAAAGAATCATATTAGGCATAGGAACCATTGTAAAAGAATCATATTAGCCAGAGGAACCTTTGTAAAAGAATCTTATTAGTCATTGGAACCATTGTAAAAGAATCATATTAGCCAGAGGAACCGTTGTAAAGTAATCATATTAGCCAGAGGAACCATTGTAAAAGAATCATATTAGCCAGAGGAACCATTGTAAGAGAATCATATTAGCCAGAGGAACCATTGTAAAAGAATCATATTAGCCAGAGGAACCATTGTAAGAGAATCATATTAGCCAGAGGAACCATTGTAAGAGAATCATATTAGCCAGAGGAACCATTGTAAAAGAATCATATTAGCCAGAGGAACCATTGTAAGAGAATCATATTAGCCAGAGGAACCATTGTAAAAGAATCATATTAGCCAGAGGAACCATTGTAAGAGAATCATATTAGCCAGAGGAACCATTGTAAAAGAATCATATTAGCCAGAGGAACCATTGTAAGAGAATCATATTAGCCAGAGGAACCATTGTAAAAGAATCATATTAGCCAGAGGAACCATTGTAAGAGAATCATATTAGCCAGAGGAACCATTGTAAAAGAATCATATTAGCCAGAGGAACCATTGTAAAGCAATCATCGTAACGTCGGTTCCTGAGGATGTAAGGCAAGTGTTCGAGCCAATTGAAGACGACCTGGTGTCACCTCAGGTTTATAACTTCCCTTCGCTGGGGATATTGGTGTTGTCAGTCGAGTTCCTCTTCCTTCACTAAATCAATACACTTTTACCTCTAGCGTCGCGGCGACTTACCGTTCTGCCAACCTCAAAACCTGCTGAGTATTCCCGTACCAGCATTTTTGTACGAGTTACCCATCCTCAGACGTCCTTGTCTTCCTATGTACCCGTCTTGGTTAGGTAGGGAAGGTGTTTCTTGCTGCTCACCCCCAAGTGTGATCCTTGCTGTCCCGCTTAACGAAGGACCTCTGGCCCTCCCACCACATTATTCATCTCCACCACCAAACCAAGGGCCTCCCGCCCACCCACCCACCTTATTATGCATCTCCACCACTAAGAAACAATGTCTCCCGAACGTTAAGGATCACAGAGTATAGTCGGTCTCATAATACATCGTCGTTGGCTTTTATTAATGATCACAGGTGTTGTATTTTTATTGGATAAACACTGTGAACCGAACGTGACTGAATAAACGGCATTATTTTTTACTTCTGATAACTACTGATAAACTAATAACACCTACAGTCCTTTTTTTTTTTTATATTAGCTCTGTATATCCTTTTGTCGTTATATTGTTTGCCACTTTTGTGGACCAACAGAGCCCAAACAGTAGTAGGTAATTAAGGCGATAAATACGCATGTATTGATCTATGAGTCCCTGGACCAAGCATGTGACTGTGGCTGGCTGGCAGGGTGCCACACGCCACCTGACTCTGCTTCTCCACGTCCACACTCCATCAATAGGCTAGACCATGGCAGTGGTAGGTTATCATTTTGACGTTCGTGCGGTAAAGGTTACTACGGCAGGGTAAACTAAACTTGTGTACAGTCAAGGTATTGGGAGCGCTGGCATCTTTGATTGACATGGGTGCGTTGAACTTCTTACCCAGTGACAAGGGATTTTATGGCAGGATCATTACCTGCACCAGTTGTGATCTAGTGGCATGATATGTTAGCCCTCTGAGCACGACGGTACGACCCGTGAGCACCACGGTACAACCCAATAGCAAGACAGTACGCCCTTAGGGTCTTTGAGCTCAATCTCAAGGGTCCAAATCAGTGTGATCAAGGGTTGTACCGTCGTGTTCAAGGGCAGGTGCCGGTATGCTGAAGGATCGTGCCATCCTGTTGAAAAGATTAAAGATTTCTTTTGTTTCTGATAGAAACATGAGACCTGACGCCTTGTACTCACTACATGTCGTCCTGGACCACTTACGATTTACAAAAAAAAAAATCATAAGTGGGTTTTCATAATGGTACTTGTACATTCCATTTGATTCCTACAATACCCATGCTTCAGTGTTACCGACCAGTCACTCACTCACTCACTCACTCACTCACGAGAGCGACGGGTTGCTGAATCGGTAACCCGGCTTGTGTGTCTTTGACACTCGGCTCCAGATGTCGGGTGGTGGTGGTGTGTGCGGTGGGCTATTAAACTGTGAGAGAGCGTGTGCGTACCACATGGTAGTGAGGGTGGTAAGGCCAAGCCAGTGTGTGTGTGTGTGTGTGTGTGTGTGTGTGTGTGTGTACAGACACCACTACAACCAACCCTGGGTATTAGTGTGGTGTATGGCTGGTGTAAATTGTCGGGCATAGGCCAGCCCTGTGTGTGATGTGTGACGTTTTGATGTTACCGTCTCGGATGGTGTGTGACATCCAGTGTTGCAGTCCTGTATTGAGTGTGACATCCAGTGTTGCAGTCCTGTATTGAGTGTGACATCCAGTGTTGCAGTCATGTATTGTGTGTGACATCCAGTGTTACTGTCCTGTATGGTGTGTGACAATGATATCACGGTCCTGTTTGTCGTGTGACATCCAATGTTACGGTCCTTTATAGGTGTGTGACATCTGATAGTGCAAGTCCTATAAGGGTGTGTGTGTGTAACATCTAATCTTACGGTTTTCTATGAGTGTGTGGTATGTGATGGGATGGTCCCATTTTTCCGTATCCTCGAAATATCCGACGTGGCACGGGTGACATATGTCCTGATTATGGCCATCTTGAAGTTGGGAGGAGAGTTATTAGAAAAGGGAAATATGATTCATTTGGACTGATGGGAGTACGTTAGCAAAGGAAATTTCCAACTCCTTCTTGTGTTTGCCTTCGCTACCCCTTTTAGGGAAAGGGAAAGACGTAAGAATTCCATATCTCTGCTGTACGGTGGATGAAGAGGAATATCATAATGTTTTAAGGCCTTTTGTTGCATTGTGTGTGACATGTGATGTTATGGCCGTGTATAGTGTATGACATTTAATGTCACGGTTATTCACACCACCACCACCACCACCACCACCCTACGTGTCGCCTCTCCACACCAGCGTCTGAAGCCCTGACGCTCAAGATTAGCACCGTCTTGTCAACTTATTATTATTATTAGTGCCGTATGGTAGCTGTTTCATCCCTCAGCTGACGTGGTCACTGTTGCATTAAGTGATTTCACGCCTCCCACTGTTTTCCCAGTGGTCTTGACTTCAAGTTCTCTTGGTAGGAGTTTATGCATGTGGAGTTAGCGAACGTAAGGGCAGCAGTTGATGAGCGGAACAGCAGCAACAGTGGTGAGGGAAGGCTCGGGGCCACGATGGACGAGGCTGCCTTATCAGTGAAGCGAGTGAGTGAGTGAGTAAGGCAGGCGGGAGTCGAGTCGTTGTGGGCGTGAGTCATGATGATGGTCATTACGAAGCCGTGACTCACCCAGGGTCAGGCTGTATAGCCTTCCTCACTCCGGAGTCATTATGTGTGCGGCTACTGCTCCTTCTACACCACCTCCCTGACGGATGGACGGGTCTTAAGGCAGTCACAGAACACTGGGGGAGGCCTACCTTAAAATACGAAGAATCGCTTAAAGTCGCAGAGTACTGATGGCCTCCAAAGCAGTACCTCCTTTCCCTACTCCCTCATATTCCCACGGACACTTAAACAATGATGCTGCAAAGTCGACAGCCACAGTGTGACCCTGGCGGACTCAGAAGTTCCTCATGACCACATGTATTTCTCTCTCTCTCTCTCTCTCTCTCTCTCTCTCTCTCTCTCTCTCTCTCTCTCTCTCTCTCTCTCTCTCTCTCTCTCTCTCTCTCGTCTGCCATTTCCCGCGTTAGCGAGGTAGCGTAAGGAACAGATGGAAAAAAAGGCCGCAGTCGCCCACATCCATTCTCTATCTTTCATGTGCCGTGGTTTAGTCCATCGACAGTACATGGCCCCCTGTATACCACATCGTTCCAGTTCACTTTCATCCCGTGCACGCATTTCACCCTCCTGTATGTTCATGCGTCGACCACACTCAAATTGATTTTCACTCCATTCTTCCATCTCTCCAGTTTTGTCTCTCCCTTCTCCTTTTCCCCTCTTCGTCAGTCTCTTCATACACATGTTTTCCATATATCCACACCATTTCAGCACACCCTCCTCAGCTTTTTCAACCACAGTCTTTTTATTACCACACCTCTCTTACCATTTCTCTTACTCGATCAAACCACCTTACTCCACTTACTGTCCTCACACGTTTCATTTCCAACACCCAACCTCCTCCGCATATCCTCACTTATAACCCATGTCTCTCATCCAAAACACATCGTTAGGATTACTGTACTTTCATACATACTCATTTTCGCCTGTCACATGACTTCTCTTTCTACACATTCCTCAATGCTCCAAGAACCTGTGCCCTTCACCCACCTTATGCCTCACTATCACTGCCATTGTTCCATTCGTTGCCATGTCCGCTCCCAGGTATCTAAAACGCTTCACTTCTTCCAAATTTTCTCCGCTCAAACTCACACACCCAACTAATCTGTCCCTCTTTCCTGCTAAACCCAATAGCCTTGTTTTTATTCACATTTACTCTCAACTTCCTCCTTTCACTCACACACTTCTAAACTCAGGTACTAACCAACTTCTGCAGTTTCTCACTCTTATCTTCCACCAGTGCTGTGTCATCAGCAAACAACAACTGGCTCACTAACCAACCAGGTTGCTCTGGTTGAATAGGCTTACAAGTTGCGCTGTGCAGGTAATATGACTGAGGAAAATAGCAACGGGAGAACGTGGTCCAGACCATGCTGTGTGGGCACGAGACCCCTGGAACTTACGTAGGCTATACGTAAGGTAAGGTAAAGTCCCAGACCCAGCGATAGGGTTAGAAACTTCGAAAACCATCGCAGTATATACACTCGCACGTATGATAAGGCCCCAGACCGAGCTTTAGGGAGTTGTAAGTCTGTAGAAGCATCGTAAGTGGCAGAAAATATAACAGAAATGCAACAGTAATAAAACAGTAGGTGATTAAGTGGAGTGTGTTCTCACTGTTGGCAGTTTCACTGTTCATTTCAGGTGTTGAGTTCACAAGAATCATTCCCTGCGTGTGTGTGTGTGTGTGTGTGTGTGTGTGTGTGTGTGTGTGTGTGTGTGTTTTAGGCATCTTAAGACTTTTCTGCTGGAGAGACACTTGGGGATGGCGGCTGGATTCCAGGGGAAGTCATTAATCTCGCCAACTCAAGCCGGGGAAAATTCTCTTGGGGTAAATACTCCTTAAACTCCATTCTCTGGGAAGTCAAGTTTTCCTGCCGGATGGGTGTGTGTGTGTGTGTGTGTGTGTGTGTGTGTGTGTGTTGTGGTATATATATTTTTTAGGGATGTTTATTGAATTCTCTCTTTATTGACTCGATTATTTTTTTATTGTCTTACCATCATCATTCATTTATTTTTATGGCTAATGTCGTCGCTCGCTTTAAACGATATACCACCAGACTTTAAATGCCCTAAAAGATTTTTTTTAAATGCCTTCTTCAAAGATATTTTTTTTTTTCCAATATTACCTGTTTGTGGCTAGGGAGACTGCCAGACTCCTCCCCTTCGCCGACCAGACCGGTATTATGCTGGACGCAGGACCCTCCTACCGTAAGAAGGATTTCAGTGTCCCTCTGCATTACCTCTGCCAAGATCCTCGCTTGTGATGGTCATTACAAGCCATTGTCCTGGAGGGCAGTACATGCTGGTGGAGGAGGGTCGGGGCGCTTAGCCTCGGAATAATTGATGTAATGAGCGCTATGGCCGGTAGAGGTCAGTGTTTGGGAAGGACCTTCCTCCGCCCGGAGTCCCAAGGCAGAAGATTAAACCAGTTGTAATTAGACGAGCAGGACTGCTCAGCCGAGGGTCTAGCGCCACCTGGGAGGGTGGGTCTGGGATGCAGGTGGTGTTCGTAGAGCTGGTTATACGAGTTCACCTGTTCAGACGGTAAGCGAAAGTAACCATGATTGTGTTTTTAAAGTATGCCACGTTAATGTGGGGTCTTGGAAACATGGTTACGTAGGACTTGGTGCGAGGTTTACATGCATCAGGTGCCAGCTTCGAACCCTGGTGGAGCATCGTAGTGTGGTGGAAGGGGAGGATTATTTTAATGACTGGAACTTGTAATGTCATGAGAGTGTGTCATAAAGTTGGCATTTTGGTTTTGACCTCAGAAGCACAGTGAAATGACGCTCCGGTTAAGATGGCATGGCCTCTGACCTAACCATTAAGGCTCGGGTCAGAGGCCAGGCCGTCTTGCCCAAGGGGTTAAGCCATCGTGCTCAAAAGGGGTTATTAGATACTCATGAAGCTCATGCCACCAGCGGCTTAGGAACGGGAGTGTGAAAGGGGCGCAGCCAAGCCCGAAGTCT
Source organism: Panulirus ornatus (assembly GCF_036320965.1). NCBI lineage: Eukaryota > Metazoa > Arthropoda > Malacostraca > Decapoda > Palinuridae > Panulirus > Panulirus ornatus. The sequence continues at coordinate 8,257,476 of NC_092239.1, forward strand.
AGACACCACCGGGGACCTCAATGTAACTGGACGAGGCACCATGAAAGTGACTCTCTCTCTCTCTCTCTCTCTCTCTCTCTCTCTCTCTCTCTCTCTCTCTCTCTCTCTCTCTCTCTCTCTCTCTCTCTCTCTCTCTCTCTCTCTCTCTCTCTCTCTCTCTCTCTCTCTCTCTCTCTCTCTCTCTCTCTCTCTCTCTCTCTCTCTCTCTCTCTCTCTCTCTCTCTCTCTCTCTCTCTCTCTCTCTCTCTCTCTCTCTCTCTCTCTCTCTCTCTCTCTCTCTCTCTCTCTCTCTCTCTCTCTCTCTCTCTCTCTCTCTCTCTCTCTCTCTCTCTCTCTCTCTCTCTCTCTCTCTCTCTCTCTCTCTCTCTCTCTCTCTCTCTCTCTCTCTCTCTCTCTCTCTCTCTCTCTCTCTCTCTCTCTCTCTCTCTCTCTCTCTCTCTCTCTCTCTCTCTCTCTCTCTCTCTCTCTCTCTCTCTCTCTCTCTCTCTCTCTCTCTCTCTCTCTCTCTCTCTCTCTCTCTCTCTCTCTCTCTCTCTCTCTCTCTCTCTCTCTCTCTCTCTCTCTCTCTCATTCCAGATTTCCCGGGTTCGTTGACGTCCAGCGCGCCTGGTTAACAAACGGGATGGGTAATGATGAGATTATTTTTATTTCTCTCTCTCTCTCTCTTTCTCTGTCTCCTCGGAATTTGCTTCCAACAAAAGCAACACAGCGTCCGACAATGTTCTCCCAGTTTTCGATACCACCTCATGGCTCAAAAAAAAAACAGGCAAAGCGCCATTGAGTGTAACGCCCAGAGAGAGAGAGAGAGAGAGAGAGAGAGAGAGAGGTGGTGGGGGGGGAGGCAATTAGTGCCCCCAAACAACAGCTCTCAGTGTTCAGTACAAAAAATAATTATTGGCTAATGGTGTTATGTGGATGTTTTTGTGTTTGTATGAAGGTCGTGTCCAGAGTCACTGCCCCAGCACGGCTCGGGGTTATGACATGACTGCCTTTGCTAGAGACTTGAACACCCTTGAACACGACGGAACGACCCTTGAGCACGACGGAACGACCCTCGAACACGACGGAACGACCCTTGAGCACGACGGGACGACCCTCGAACACGACGGAACGACCCTTAAACACGACGGAACGACCCTTGAGCACGACGGAACGACACTTGAACACAACGGTACGATCCTTGAGCACAACGGTACGACCCTCGAACACGACGGAACGACCCTCAAACAAGACGGAACGACCCTTGAGCACGATGGTACGACCCTCGAGCACGACGTTACGACCCTTGAGCACGACGGAGCGACCCTTGAGCACGATGACACGACTTTTGGGTATGATAGAACGACTTCCGACCTGACTTTCAAGGGTCAGGAGAAAGGTCAGGCCGGTGATCGGGTGAGTGGAGGGCAGCAGACCACATCCTCACACATCGAAGTGCGTTCGACGGATCATCACGCACCGTCGTTGGAAACAGCAACTTCCGTCAAAACGTAAAGAGGACGGAAAATATGTAATTAAAGATGACGTGGATACTTACACACTGGACGGGAGTGACAGAGACAGGAAGGATTTGTGGGTGTTTGGGGGGAGAGGATTCGCTTGTAGAATGAGGGCTGGCTTATGACATCTAGGCTATTCAAATCAGGGTTTTTGGGGTGGTCTTGTCAGTTATCAAGACTGAAAGACGTCATGGGATGCACTGTAGCGAAGTTTAAGAGTACGTTGGACAAGTAGCCTTCAAAGTGGACTACTAAACCATCCACGCTCAGCGGGCCATGTAGGAATGCAGGCATCGGCTTCCAACAGCTTGATCGACCAACAACCCATCCCAACGGCCTTGGCTGAGCTCGAGCTTTAGGGGTAGAAGACCCCCCCAAAAAAAGACCTCATCAGGTGTATTCTGACGCATTTGATAAGCTTTGCGACTTGGTAACAGTGATTGGACTCGTCTGTCGACCACTAGACGCTACACCACAGGAATTATGTGAGGAGAATAAGGAACGTAGAATTCTTCCCTTGATTATCTTCGATAGTGAGAGCCAGCTGTTGTGTGTGGGAGGTTCCAGCCCACCACACCTTACGTGGGAAGGGATAGGGAACGTCAGAGGCGAGCACTTCGTCACAAAGGAGAACCATTTAAACTAGTGTAGGGCACTCTCTCGTGTGAGGCAGGAGATGTTCAGGCAAGGAAAATGAATGGTTGTATTTGATTTCCACAGACTACACACATACACTTGGGTGTGTGTGTGATACCCAAGTGTAAACCATCCACAATACATTACTCAGATCACAACTTCATCGATGTATACACTTGTGTGGATACTGGACTATAATAGGACAACATACACCCATTCCGGTGGGAAAACTGGCACGTGTATTTTTAACGCTAAATGTACCATATTATGGGGGGAAAAACGGTAAGGTGCTACCTGCATCCACAGCTTGATTCCAGACCAGATTATGAACCTCATCTTAGTCCTAGACCAGTCGATGGAGCTCAGCTTCGTCCCATACCAGCTTGTGGAGCTCAAGCTTCGTCCCAGACCACATTGTGGAGCTCAGCTTCGTCCCATACCAGCTTGTGGAGCTCAGCTTCGTCCCATACCAGCTCGTGGAGCTCAGCATCGTCCCATACCACATTGTGGAGCTCAGCTTCGTCCCATACCACATTGTGGAGCTCAGCTTCGTCCCATACCACACTGTGGAGCTCAGCTTCGTCCTAGACCACCCTGTGGAGCCCAGCTTCGTCCCATACCACACTGTGGAGCTCAGCCTCGACCCAGACCACCCTGTGGAGCCCAGCTTCGTCCCAGGATAATACAAACTGAATTGTTAGAGGAAAATAGTTATGTAACCTGTGAGTCAGGAGGGTTTTGCAAACTGTAGCAGCGGCTGGAAGGCAAAGAAAGGCTCTGCATTCCTGTGTTTGCCCATGCCTGCATGACTGGTGATACGTGTAGTCTGCCACCACCATGTCCACCATGCAACGTCCATGACCTTGAGTGCTCTCACAGGGGTTCCTGTCTCATGCATATTTATCTCACAATGTTGAAGCCAATGGTAGACATTGTGGTATCGACACATCGTCCTGCTCCGCGTTGGCGGAGGAGTCCACACTCAAGTGTTTGATTTGCAAGCTCTAGATCGTGGCCAGTGTGCTGCGTGACTGAGTGGATGCAACCTGTATTTAAAGCACGAGAATTGCCCCGTATACCGTTTCTGCTACGGTGGTAGAAAGAGGGGAATTATGAATGTTTTGAGCATTAGTTAAAAATGCTGGTTCCTTAAAGGCTTAAGAATGAATGACGAAAGATACTGAAAGGAATCCATAATTATGATGATATTGATTTTCAAACTATTTGTTGGAAATGTTTTCCTCACCTGCTACGCGCGTGCCCTCTCTCTCTCTCTCTCTCTCTCTCTCTCTCTCTCTCTCTCTCTCTCTCTCTCTCTCTCTCTCTCTCTCTCTCCACGCGCAGAATGTTAGAGCTGCTGACACAGTGTTGAACACAGTATTGTCCATTATCAAATTACAAAAGTGACAGTGTATCATTATGTGTGACCTGTATTATTAATCTGCATATTTTTACTCAGACACAGTTTGGTTCATCAGCTTACTATTCGTGGCCTCAGGTGAAATATGTTATATTTTTTTTTGTAGCGATACCCGGATGTTCCAGTACTTGCTGACCATACCGTCGTGTACACGTTATTAACACTCTTACCAGTGGTGGTCTTAGACTCTCTAGTATTACCAGTGGTGGTCTTAGACTCCCTAGTATCACCAGTGGTGGTCTTAGACTCCCTAGTATCACCAGTGGTGGTCTTAGACTCCCTAGTATCACCAGTGGTGGTCTTAGATTCCCTACTATCACCAGTGGTGGTCTTAGACTCCCTAGTATCACCAGTGGTGGTCCTAGACTTCCTTGTATCACCAGTGGTGGTCTTAGACTTCCTTGTATCACCAGTGGTGGTCTTAGACTCCCTAGTATCACCAGTGGTGGTCTTAGACTCCCTAGTATCACCAGTGGTGGTCTTAGACTCCCTAGTATCACCAGTGGTGGTCTTAGACTCCCTAGTATCACCAGTGGTGGTCTTAGACTTCCTTGTATCACCAGTGGTGGTCTTAGACTTCCTTGTATCACCAGTGGTGGTCTTAGACTCCCTAGTATCACCAGTGGTGGTCTTAGACTCCCTAGTATCACCAGTGGTGGTCTTAGACTCCCTAGTATCACCAGTGGTGGTCTTAGACTCTATAGTATCACCTGTAGTGGTCTTAGACCTTGGAACGCGACCCTTGAGTATGGTAGTACAACCCATGGGTGTGTTGTCCTCTCCGCTAACATGATCCTTAAGAGTCGAGACGGAAGTCCGTAGACCACCGTACCAAAAGGTCGTACCGTCGTGCCCAAGGGTCGTACCGTCGCGCCCACGGGGCTTTGGCTGGCTAGACGTAGCACATTGTCGCGCATTTCCCCTTCAGGTTATACTGTGCGTTGTAGAATGTCAGCAGCACTGAGGAGGCTTCCTTCGACAGACTCCTCTTCAGCAATCACGAGTTTTACCTTCACGTGAATTACTGGGGAAAAAGTGAAATGACACCCAGTATGTTAGGCTAGAGTAAAAACAATCATAAAAAAAAAAGGGAGTTCGAGCTCATTCAGGTGTATAATGGATCGCGGGGATATAAAAAAGGACGGTGGAACAAAACAGTCACAAAAGACCGCAAAAATTCTGGGGGGAGGGTGAGTCTGTGAGCTGGTACACCTGCTGCTGCTGTTCCTGCTGGTGTTGGTGGGTGCAGGTGGACGCATCCACCATCCTGATGACCTGTGTTCAGTCCCTGGGGACCTCACTTGCCTGGAGGAGATTCCGAATTTAAATTCCAACTTCCTCCTGCTACTCAGGGCTGCGCTACATCCCGAAGCTGGAAAATGTTAACTCCACTGGAGTGAGACGTTCGTTGACGAGTGGGTGTACTCTCAAAGCATACAGCTTTGGAGATATAAGACCCACAAGAGCATCGTAGGATTCAGAGGGAGTGTTACCGTGCACAGTATGGAGAGGCGCAGGTGCTGGCCAAAACCTCTGCCGGTATCGATAGGCTGAGGAGGCTCGGGAGCCTCGGGAACCATTCAGAAAAGGGGACGACGCAGCAGCAAGTCAAAGCGGCGCGGCTGCCAACGGCCTTGACATCACCCGAGGTAAACAGAGCAGTGGCGGGTGGTGGTGCGCAGATGTTGTACACAAAGATGTGTCTTGTGCCGGTATATACATGTGGATTTTTTATCGAAAGCCTTTTCTGCTATTGTGGCTGTTGATTTGATTTGCAGGGCCAGCAGGAGTGTTGGCGCGGGAAGAACTGGGGCGATAAAAGTGGGTTATACCGGAGCCGTGCCTACGGAAGGGTCGTATAAGTAGCAGTATAATGTGAAATGGGCCGTTCGCTGCGTTTACTAGCGGACTATATGCCTCTTTTAAGGGAAAGAAGGAGGCCTGCAGCTAGGCAGAGGTGCAGGTGAGGTGGACAGACACAGACAGACGGGCAGAGAGGGAGGGAGAGGGGCGAAAAGTTACGGAGGGAAGAGCATAGTTAAGGAGAGAGGAACGGAGTCAGGTATTTATTTAGAGAGGGAGGAAGACAGGCTGGGAAGGAGGGAGACCCCCAGAGATCGCACCGTATTGCTCCCGAGACTAAGAACAGCACTTGAGCATACACCTGTGGGTCAGTTGAAGACTTGTGCCCGTAGATGAATGGAGACCCTGCTGGTGTTATCAGGACGCACGTCCAGCATGTATATGTGGGGTCCTAGTTGTGGATAGGGGGCTCTGGTTTTCGGGTGCATTGCACATGACAGATAGAGAATGGATGTGAACGAATGGGGTCTTTCATAGTCTGTTCCTAGCGCTACCTCGGTAACGTGGGAAATAGTGGGCAAGTATGGGAAAGAAAAATATATATATATATATATATATATATATATATATATACACATATGTGTATGTGTGTGTGTGTGTGTGTGTGTGTGAGATAAAGGTAGATTTAGTAGAACACCCAAAGGCATTTTCGGATGACAGGCAAAGCCCTTATAGGCAGGCAGCAGCAGGTAACCCTAAGTTTGAAGCAAAAAAAAAAGGTAAGATGCTTGCCAGATGATAGTCCATGTAACGAACGTGTTGGTTGACAACGGTGGTAAAGCCGTACCCCACTGACCAGATCCCAGCACGAAATGATCGTATCCCGTCGACCCTGGTGATCAGTGTGGGACCAATACATGTGTTGTGTACAAAGACTTGGCTGTGCAGTACGTCCAGTGTATTTTCCAATATGTTTCACAAATCCATTCGCCCCCGACATACCAGAATTGTTATGACCACAGTTTGCATCCGTAATTGATACACTGAAATATGATCATGATGAGGAGAGAAGGTTTTATTGGGTTGCGGTGCCAGCTTATCTGTTTCAGTGGGTCGGACGTGTCTGTCCTCCACCAGCTTGGAGTCTCCCTGTAGCACAAGACTCTGTCCCCACTAAAGATGCGTGTAGCCTTGGACTTAGGGTGGCTTGCTTGGCTACCGACAACCAGATGGGTGTATTTGTATGGTAGGGAGAAGAACAGATGGTGGAGAACATACGCAGTAGTTGAAATATTGATGTAGGGTAATATACATTTGTTTCTTTGTTAGCTAAGACGGCATGGGTGAAGTGAAGCCTTACTCGAGGCCATCTCGTAAGCGGTATATATATACCCTAGCCAGGGTCAGGTACCCCTTTTACCGATCATCTCCCTTAGGGGTGGATGAACAGCTGGTTTGACTGTGGACCGACTGTCAACAACCAGGATTCGAACCCATGCGTCAGGAGCAGTAACCACTTCACCACGGAGGTCCCTGAGTGTAAGCAAGACATGAGCCTAAGAGTATTGGAATGGTTAATGGGAGGTGGATGAAGGGTGAGGTCAGACTTGAAATTAAAGCGACGGAGTTTTGATGAGAGTTGTGTGGCTTATTCAAGAGGTTTAATTAGAAGGATTTAAACTCTTAAAAGACATTAACAACATAATGGAAGTATAATGTATTTAGCAAGAGCATCATTATCATAATGATGATAATGGTATTAATACTCTTCTCTAAAGGGTTCACTGGATCACCCAGTGTACGTCAGTAGATGAAGGCCAGGAAGCAAGTAACTTAACGTAGATCAGGACCAAACCAGGAAAGCTTGGCGGTGGGCAGTGGTGTGGGGAGGTTGTTAGAAGACAACCCCCGTAGTTAGAGTAAGTTATATACGCTAGATGAGACTATCAGGGAGATTTAGAAGAAACAAAAGAATGCAGATGATGTGAGGAACTTAGCCAAGGCCATGGAGTTAATGAAACCAAACATATACAGAGACACAGTAACCGACCAGATCCATTGCCACCTCTATTGTTTAGAGCTGTGTCCCACAGGGAACTACTGTCCCTTGCCTTTACATTGTACATGGAGCTACGAATTATCCTGTGCTGAGAAACGGCTGGTTTAGAATGATAGTTTCGTTGTGCTGGTAACTGCTGTTAGACGTCAGTTACCTCTGAGGTCTTGAGATGATAACATGGAGAAGAGATCATTTCAGCCCTCGCCAGGTAGAGCAGACGAGTCACAAGTCACGCATGGAATGCAGCGGAGTGAGGGGTATGAGGAGGGACCGTAAGTGAATGAGATGCACCAGAGATTTAGGGTCTGACGATGTCGGACGGCGGCGTGTGAGGAGAGAGGCGAGGAGTGGAGCTGTCGCATATACGATGATTGGTGAGGTATGGAGAAATGCCGCCAGATAAAGCGAGACCGGTCGTTATCTTATTCCCAACACTCTGTCCCTCACTAGCGACACGCTCTTCTGCTGTCGTAACCCGCCCTGCTGGAAAATGCCTTGATACCCTCTTTTAGGCCGGACTGATTGCCCACACCGCCTGAAATTTGAATCACTGGGACTCTCTTAAAAAAAAAAAAAACTTTATAAACTGAGCAGCAGAATGTCGACGTGAGAGATACATCATAATATATTCATGGAAAACATTGGAGGACCTGGTGCCAGACCCTGCGTGCCGAGGTAATCCCTTGCTACAACGAAAAACCGGCGAAATAAAATGAAGAGAAAAAAAAAAAAAAAGGGGGACACAACCTAAATCTCTTGAAGAGCAGAAATACTGCAAATGGTGTAAATGTTTAGGGGTGTGGGGTTCACGTCTCCCTGCCGTGACCTCATGGGATGAGTGGTGTACATGTGGACAGATTCCTGGGGAAGGTGTAGCCTAGTGGTCTGTCTGGCTGTACGTGCGAATACCTGAGTGTACGAGAGTGAGATCTGGAGCAACGCAAAGACCAAGAGACCGAATCTCTTTCAGGAAACTTGAAACTTGTTGGTCGTTCGAGTTGCTGAGGGTTTAGTGGGTGGCAGGTCATAATGTAGGACGTATGAAAAGACCGGACACACGAGCACCATCATCTGTTTTCCCTGTAGTTCATCCAGTGTTCAAACTGGCATGCACACACACACACACACACACACACACACACACACACACACACACACACACACACACACACGTACGTACGTACGTATGATGAACTCGTGGGTGCGTGTATGTATGCCAGTTCATGATGCGCAGTTTACCTAACGTTTACTGAACTAAAGTATAACATTTAATTCTCCCAGCGAGTCCAGACTTTTTTGATACGGGCGTGTGTAGCTGTTCATATCATTCTGCGGATCACATCTGTTCATTTGATCGAAGCGCCTGGACACGTTCGCTGTTAAAGGACGCATACAGTAGTAGCCGATTATGTCGGCTGTGCGTTGAAGAAGTTCGAACATTGTTATACATAAGGTGAGGAGAACGGACGTGCAGGTTTACTGTGATGGTGAGGAAGCCAACGAAACGATGTACGATAATGAATGGACGGACGGACGCTCGGGCATTTTGACGTACATTTCACGAATTATTTTCATCCTCTTTTGTACGTCGTCTTCAACTTAATCACGTCTTTTTTCCCCTAAATCTTCGTTTTTCCTGCATTCTCTCCTTTTTTTGTTCTCTGATTTTTGTTTGTTCATGTTTTTCGTTGTCACCCCAGTTATGATAATGTCATCGTGTGTTGTTATCTGTCTGTGGCCAGAATGCTGTAGCTGCCCCCGGGCCTGACCTTTATCTGTTCCCAGGTGTGTAGGGAGGTCGACCGCCCTCTGACTTTTTCCCCTCCTCCTCCTCACACCTGATACAAATTCTACGTTAAAGCCACACATTCTGTATAGTTTACCATTTCCCGCATGAGCATTGTAGCGCCAGGAACAGATCCCTAATCATAACCAGGCCCCATAGACATCTCCATGGTTTGTTTACCCATGCCGCTACATGTTCCGTGGTTCAGCCCAATGACAGCACGTCGTCCCATGTAAACCACATCGCTCCAGTTCGCTCTTTCGCTTGCATGCCTTGCACCTTCCTGCGTGCTTAGGTCCCGGACCTTCAAAGGATCTTTCACTCCGTCCTTCCACCTCATCCTTGGGATCCCCTCTTATCCTTGTGCCCTTCACTTTTGACATGTGTATCCTCTTAGTCATCCCCTCCTCACTCATCCTCTCCACATGTCCAAACCATTTCAGCACACCCTCTTGAGCTCTCATACATACTCGTCTTACTTCCACCGAGTCGATGCATTCATCTGAGCATCATTCATAAGGACGATGCAGCATTATAAGGCTCCATCTTTGTGCTTTGTGGGACGCCACGGAAAGATGGGAAAATGGAGATTTTTTTCCCCCACAGAATTGCACATTCTGACGACGCCTGCTGAGGGGGGGGGGGAGAGGGGCGTCGGGCCTGCCAGCCATGGGATGACGCTTCCCTGTAGTCCAAGGTTAATGGTTTTGCTGGTGATTATTTTGTGGTTGACCGAGTTGTAAACTCTGGTTTAGTCAACGAAGTCCAGAATCACACAGCTGTTACCTCCCTCCAGGTTATGATGAGTTGAGGAAGTTGACGAGGCAATGGGTGGCGAAGGAGACGCAGCAGAACTGCCGAGGATGTATGGAAATTACAGTGTCTGTCTAATCCCAAATAACTACAAAACTTTCATGTACGTAAGCATTATGTTTACAGGTATTTCAAGCTTGGAGTAAAGGTTCATTGTAACGGAAGTGTAAGCGTTGTTGTAATAAAGGGAGTAACTTCTTCCTCCACGGAGATTCTGATTGGACTGTTCAGCAGTTCGTACTTTTATATTCACTGGCGATACAGATTGGTAATAAACCTGACTTCACTGAACGTAAGAGAAGGTAACAGTTTACTGTAGTGGGGTTAGGACACGGTTACTTTCATGTTTACGTCTCATTTAGACTCTGGCCGCGGCTCCTGCCACTCACTCCTGCTAGCTACCACCTCCTCCTCCTGCTCCTCCTCCTCTACCACTACCACAGCCGGCGGCTCCACTTCCGCTCGCCTCCACCATCAGCCCCCGTGCCTTATATCATAACTTCCGGTGGTCTCACATTACAGTATTATGTGGCGGACTTTAAACCCACCTCGAGCACTGTGGTACGACCTGGAAGCAGCACGGTACGACGCGAGCACGACGGTACGACTCCTGAACACCACGTTACGACTCTTGGGTGCGATGGCTTGTGGGTCAGATCAAAGACCAGGCCATCAAAGGGTTGTAGGCTCGTGCTCGAGGACCAGTACTGACCTTGGTGGTGCTCCTCGAGGGTTGTACCGTAGTGCTCGTGTGTACCGTACAGGTCGTACTCAAAGCGTTCAGAAGAGTGGTTGGTTCTGTGAGAGGCGGCGGTTGGTGTTCCCGGCCCGTGACCTAGCTGAGATCTTTGTGATAAAGGGTAGCGGTACTGGAGGAGGAGGAGGAACGGGATCGTATACATTCAGACGTTTTTCGTTGGGGGACCAGTATGTGGCGTGGAGCGCGTCACGTGCTGGTAATGGGATCAGTGCTGGGTAGTTGAGGCAGTTAGGGAGAGTGATTGTAGGTAATCTCGGTCAGCCTCGGCGGAGAGAGAGAGAGAGAGAGAGAGAGAGAGAGAGAGAGAGAGAGAGAGAGAGAGAGAGAGAGAGAGAGAGAGAGATAGGCGGTCGTGCAGGGCGAGGATGTGGCCACTCTTTTGCCTCGCATGTCACCCTCACCTCACGTCAGACATCCTGCCACTCCTCCTTCCCTATGGTGTGTACTGTGCGCACCTTTGTACGGTTTACTTGGAGGTTACCCAGGCTAATATGAGGATTCGCCGGAGGCCTCGCGCCGTGGCGTGGGCAAGGCATTACGGACATCAAACTTCAGCGTCTAAAGTTATACAAATGTTGGCGTGTAGCGAGTTACGCAGGTGGGTTGAGGGCACCGTATACTCAATACGGAGATACTGATACAGTACAAGAGGGGGTCTGAATACGTAGAACCCTCCCCAGCCCACCTCTCAATACTGAACATGTTAAGCCAAATGGATGGGCTGTAGACTATATGTGGAAAGTTATGAGAGGAGGCTTGAGGATCCTATATATTCAGTACATAGACTTGCAAATTAATGGATAGGATCAACACACAGTGATATAGACAGAAGAGCAACATTAAGTTACATAGATACACAGACCAAAGATAGCCTAAGTTTCTGGCGAGGTGTTCTAACCCTAACACGACTGAATAAAATGCAGTCCCCTTAAAAGCAGTGGAAGAAAAAGATAAAGAAGTGTATAATTGCGTTAGATCCTATTGTTGGAGCATACATGTATATGGACGGGAGAGCAGTACAAAAGGCATATTACACAACATTATGGGCGCAGTGGATTACATTAATGAGGTTAACAGGCTTACGTAGCTCGGGTACTGGAGTGGGACGTAATAGGACGTCTTTAACTCGTTTTCAGTGACGTATTTACGTAATTCATAAAACCTATAAGACCTGGGCATTACATGATCTCGGGTCGTAGTATGTGTATATATTATCTGGGTGTTGTCCACTGCAGGATCACGTCCTTCCTGCTAGATGTATCTCTCTACCTCCATTCTCTTCCTGGCCTCTTACAATATCACACTGTCGAGCGTCTGGTCTCGCGCTCACGGTAGTAGGAGTTTTTATTGATATCTTACCAGATATAATGCTGTAGATCTCTCTCTCTCTCTCTCTCTCTCTCTCTCTCTCTCTCTCTCTCTCTCTCTCTCTCTCTCTCTCTCTCTCTCTCTCTCTCTCTCTCTCTCTCTCTCTCTCTCAGAGCATTACCGTGTAGATTTGATTTTCCAAAACCGCCACGAAATTTGCGTCGACGTAACAACATTACTTGCTGTTCCTAGGTTGCCACATGTGTCTAGCTTGCGACAGGCCTGTTTTGGCGCTTTGTCATCAACGTGTTCATTATGGCTGACGGAGGATTTGGCTGACCTTGAGGGAGGGTGTGTGGAGGTCGTGTAAAGACTCACGGTGGTGAGGGTGTGTGCGTCCGCTCGCGTCGCTCGTGGCCCAATGACACCGCTAGTAATTTGTCGTTTCCGGCCGTGGCAGTTGGTCCACGGCGGGGGAGGTGTTAGACCAGGTGCCTGCAGCACCTGCTGCTGCACTGGTTCACCCGCTGTTCTCTCTCTCTCTGTCTTCTCGCTCACCCCACCTTCAGGCTCCACTAGGCTATCCTTGCGCTCCCCTGCAGCCCACCTCCGGTTTGGTGGATGCAGCTTATCAGCGCCTCTATTCTAGTGTCATCCAACCATACCTCTGGTACCTCTCACCTTCCTTGATTGCCTCTCACGTGTAATCCGCCGCCATCCATCCTCCCTCCTCCACTCAGCTGCCTCCCACCCAGCCTCCGTTGCCTTCCACCTCACCTGGCCCTACATTAGCTATAGGCCGTTGTCTACCTCTGTAGTTCGGTCCGTGACCAGCCGTCCACGGTTAAAGCTTGGGGCGTCCTAAGCCTTCCGTCTGGCAAGTCTCGTGTCATGACGTTGCTATAGTGACATTATTTTGGTATAAGGACAAACTGAGGTGATTCTTAAAGTCGCTCGTCTCTCCCTGTGTCTTCCCGAGGCTGGTAATAGACTGACGTGAACGCCTGAGACGCTTGTGTTCTCGTCCATCACATGTCGTCAACAGCAGCCTCGATGTCTGTAGTCTGGGATGTCATGTGCAGACTGGCAAGTCGTCTCTCTCGCAACAGATGATCTTTGTGTTTAGGTTTGCGACGAGCCTCTCCATATTATACACTGTAAATGTCGTTCATTTGTGCATTAATAGCTACAAGATAAGAGCTTATAGCTTGTTTCAGTCATATGAATGCTTTCGTGAATTGATGTGGGTGGTGATAGACCGCTACGTATTTTCTAACTGTAGTCTCTCACAGTATTGTTAATATTGATACACCCTAGCCTGAGCCAGGTACCTATTTTATCGAACAACCCCTAAGGTTGGGGTGAACAGCTGGGTTGACTGTGAGCCGACTGCCACAACCAGGATCCGAACCTTACATATCTTGTCTTGAGTTACCGGCATCAAACCTCTCAACCCATGATTCTGTGGTTGTCTCGGCGCGTCCTCCAAAGACGAGGCCATCCGGGGAACCAACACGCCAGAGATCCTTGACGCACCTCTGCTTGTTATGATCAGGGCTGGAGTGCGTCTTACAACCGGTGTGTGTATAAGTCTTCAACCACATCCGTGGCGAAGGAGTCGACTAGTTTCCATCCGTTGACCATCATGTTGTATTCAGTGGCCTGTGGCAAGCCTTGACTCCTGCGTCCGGGTGTTGATGTGGAAGAGATTGTCGCGCAGATTCAGGTGTCAGCTGGTAGAGATGATGCGCAGGTGTAGATTTTCGGTATTAGCTGGAACTCGAAAGATCGTCAGCTATAATGAGCTATTCCTGGTCAGGGTGTGTAGCCAGTGGACACTGTGGTGGAGGGAGCGACATCGTATATTAAACAGGAGGGGAAAATGGCCATGGTGTCCAAGTGGAAGTTGGGGATTACTGCATCTAGTAATGTGGGGATGTTGGATTTTGCATTGGTTGACTGTCTGGCTCTGGGATCACACTCTTACGATCTTTACTCGTGGATAATCCTGAAGGGTAGGGGTTCCCACTCTGCATAAGGGAATGATCCCGTGTTGGCACCACGACGGGCGTGGAAAACTGTTGACTTATTACCGCAGGATTCAAAGTCCCGTAAATGCGGTGGGAGAAAGTAGTACGAACGGCCGAGGCCCAAGGGACCTTTTGATACGTTGCCTGCCAGCTTTCAAGAAACATCGCACACTGTTCACGGGTGTACCACAGTGTACCTAGATCAGGCAGGATGTGGCGAGTGCGTGCACCTATGGGTCGCGTTCGCCAAGAGCTCTTGAATGAGTTCGGGAGCAAGGCGATGCTCGTGGTCTAGGGAGAGAGAGAGAGAGAGAGAGAGAGAGAGAGAGAGAGAGAGAGAGAGAGAGAGAGAGAGAGAGAGAGAATAACTATGTTCAGGCGACTGTACCCCTCAGCTTCAGCTGGTTGGGTGGGAACTGTCGTCTGTTGTGGCCAGAGAGTGGACGTCCTCCGAGTGGGTGTTATATGGTTTGGTCAGGTCTTGTGAGACTTGAGACGTTCAGCTCAGCTCCAGCTCTCTGTGTGTGCATCTGCGGAGAAAACAGCTTTATTTATCCGTGATCTGGACCAGCGTTCAGCTTGGTGGTGCACAGTGGCAAGCAGATTGGCTTGAATGACGGTCATCACTGTATGCGTGGCCTGACTTACCACAGTACCACCTAGCCTTGATGTGGTACCGGGTGTCGTCTGTACTTTTGAGTTCCGGAAGATGATGGAAACCGGGATATAATCTTCGTCTTAATTGTGTGTGTGTGTGTGTGTGTGTGTGTGTGTGTGTGTGTGTGTGTGTGTGTGTGTGTGTTTGTGTGTGTTGTGTGTCCATGGGAAAGGAGAGCTTATATCAGTCCTCCCCGTCCTCTACAGAACCGCCTCTTATCTCCACTTGGCTGCCGCTCATATCCTCCGGTGCCACTCAACTCCACTCTGCTGCCACTCACCTAATTCGCTACCTCCCCACCTCCACCCAGCTGCCTCCCACCTCCTCTCTGTTGCTGCCCACCTCCGCCCACGCCTCTGGAGCCGAGCCCGCGAGCCATCTTGGCCACATGTAACATAATCCGGTTCCTAATTCGGCATAATCTGGTTCCTGACTTGCTATAATCTGGTTTATAATTCGCTATAATCTGGCTCGTTACCTCACTATAAAACGGTTCCCATCTCGCCATAATCTAGTTCCTAACTAGGCATAATCTGGTTCCCATCTCGCCATTAGGGAGAGCAGCTCGAAAGTCATTATCTCGCGTCTACGTAACGCACTCGCGACAGCTGTGAGGAACACCATGGGCAGACGTCTCCCTGGACGTGTTCTTGGAAGTAGTAGGACACCTTCCTCCCATGATGCTCCAGACCATTAAAGGCTGGACGCAGGTCGCTACAGAAGTAACACAGACCTGCATCATCATCATCACCATCAAACAGCCTGGTAGACCAAGCCTTGTGAAGGAAGCTTGTACGCAGACGGGTTCCCTGTAACCATTACAAGCACACTGTAAGTACTGTATCTTACTCGTGCCCCGAAGGATTAAAGACGGTTTGAGAGGTTTCAGTATACCAAGTTGTGCTCACATCTTGCCTCGTGCTAGTGCTTGAACATCCAGTGATGCCGTACTATTTTTCTTCTCTATCTTCCAGTAACCATACCTGTTTCATGGCCGCACTTGTAACCTGACGGTACAGGTGTAGGGCAGGAGGTCACACCCTCTAAACACCTGTGTTGGCTATCTGGTGGTTAGCATCACGCACCTGTACTGGTTATGACATTAGGTAAAGCCACGCCTTTCTGGCGTCTCTACTGGTGACGGACGTATCCAGCGCAGGTGGAAACTGCTGCCTTACACCTGTGCTGCTAACGTGGAGATTTGTCATACAGGAAGCTACACCTGCTATGCACCTGTCTGGGAGTTTGCGTCATAGTTGAGGTCACACGCGTCTCACGCGTGTGTGGGTGGGTGTTCGCGAAGGTCAATGTCATGTCTGAGGTCAACGTTTGCGAGGGGGTCTTCATATGTCACGGGAAACATAATTAAAGACGGATAGAACATTTTTCCCCAAGGTTTTATCTATGTACCAACACCTCTGTCCCGTGAAATTTGGGAATTTCTTTCATGATGGAGTAGGCGGGGTGCGGCCGGCCACACGTGTGGACAAGTGTCCCAGGATGGTGTCCCTGAGCGTGTGAGACACGGCCGCCCGGGGTGACTCACTCCGCTCCTGGGATCGATTCTACGGTCGTCCAGGATTACCCTCAAGACAAGGGGCTATGACCCATACTCCTCCCTGTGCTGAGGACGAGTTCCTTCCCCGCCTCATCTCGCCAACGGTAGTGAGATGGGGGAGGAGGAGGCTGGATCCACGCCGTCTCTAATTATTTGATGACGGAGGCCTCGTACTTTTGACGCTATGTAATTTTCAACGGGATTCCGATTGTGGATTACAGCGGAGGGTGACACATCTGCGTGAGAGGGGTGTGTGTGTGTGTGGCGGCGACCAGCAAGTGTGGGGAGAGGGCGAGGGAGGATGAGGGCAAGCCTCGAGGTATGGATGGCTGGTGGGGAGGAGAGACGCTGCTCTCTAATACTTTGAGGGGACAGACCTGAAGAATATATATATATAAAAGGGAGGGGGAAAAAAAAGAAAATATATAGCTTGGGGTGGAGTGTAATGGAGTGTAGAAAATGGCTCAAGGAGATGTTAGCGAGGAGCTCAGGGAGGAGGCCTGAGCTGAGGGTGAGGCAGGGGGCAAGACCTGTAATTCCCAGGGCAGAAGCGGAGGGGTGAGGAACCGGAGGAAAACATCAAAAGCTAAATGTTGAGGATAGAAAACAAGAGGCTCAGGGGGAGGATGAGACTCGGTCAGGGAAGGAGGGAGGCTGTCGTACAGAAAATGGAACTTGAGCCGTAGCCTCTTGTCTTCACTGACACCATGATATAATCTCCATTATCCTGCCACTCCTCTATGTTCCACACCCCATGACCCCTGTACATCACAGACACTGTGACCTCTGCTGGTGTTCCCGTAGATACAATCACTTAGTTGACTCCGAATGGCGTTGGAACTCTGTAGCAACGTATGGAGAGGTTACCCTTTCACAGGGGAAGAGGGTATGTCTACTCACCAGTAACATCAGTGGAGTAGGGGACATTATTGCTATGGATAAAGAATTTAGTTTCTCGTTTCACTAAAGCAACTTGATTCGTCGTTGTGGGAACCGGATTTGTGTGTGTGTGTGTGTGTGTGTGTGTGTGTGTGTGTGTGTGTGTGTGTGTGTGTGTGTGTGTGTGTGTGTGTGTGTGTTATGCATTGGGAAGGTGTTGCTTGCCGTAGGACAAAGTATCGTAAAGACGTCTAGGCCAAGCGCTGGGCTGTGAGGACTACCCACAACCCTACTCTATACTGTAAGGGTGGTGACTCTGCGTACTCTGGTAGGAGGCGGGTGAGAAGACTCGTTTATAGCTTTGTCCGGGTGGTGGTGGTGGTGGTGGTGGTGGAGCGGACGCCGTGGGCAAGGCTGAGCTGGAAACAGAAGGACGGATGTTGATGGTCGCCTTCCTCCCGTCCTGTACCACACCCTGCTGTTTGGGAGTGTGGGGGGATCTGGGGAAAGTTTGTTTGGGGTGGAAGGGAGGGGGGATGGAGCTGGCGGTGCCTAGGGAAGGGACAAGGGCGGTGGCTACGGTAGCACAGGCCACATGCTGCTGCAGGTGAGGCCACCTGTTATACAACATGCGTGTGTGGCCTGATCGGGCGACGGAAGCTGCCAGTAGCAGTTTGGAAGCAGGAGACTAGACACACAGTCCTTCTGTGTGTGTGTGTGTGTGTGTGTGTGTGTGTGTGTGTGTGTGTGTGTTATGTACTGTCGGTGTCTCTGCCGGGAAGGTTGTGTGTTTTATGTCGGTGGGATGATTGTTACTGTGGCGTGAGGATCAGACGGTGTTGTCAAAAGCCGCAAGGGAATTGGGCTGCCCTCATTTTGTGGCTCGTATGATGTACTGATGTAGAGCACTATGTGGGAGAGGAGACAGGGGAAATATGTTGTGCTGACGAAGTTGCATGATGTGGGAGAGGAGGCAGGGGAGTATGTTGTGCTGACTAAGTTGCATGATGTGGAAGAGGAGGCAGGGGAGTATGTTATGCTGACGAAGTTGCATGATGTGGGAGAGGAGGCAGGGGAGTATGTTGTGCTGACTAAGTTGCATGATGTGGAAGAGGAGGCAGGGGAGTATGTTATGCTGACGAAGTTGCATGATGTGGGAGAGGAGGCAGGGGAGTATGTTGTGCTGACGAAGTTGCATGATGTGGGAGAGGAGGCAGGGGAGTATGGGTGCAGTAACAGAAGACGGCATGGAAATTCGGGGCTCTGAATTCTCCAGTTGACTGACTTTAGGGAAATGGACCGACTAGATCGAAGGACGAGAAGAAATCCCATTGACAAAGTTTATCCGGCCAGACTGTGTGCGGGGAATAGCATAGACCTGAGGGTCGAAACCTTAGAGAACCTAACTGGTTAGAGGAACAGGAAGAGAGTGTAGCCTCAGCCCAGGCTGTGGGGAGAAATACCTCGGCAACCAACCGTAGGTTAAGGTATAGGATGCCGTGTTGGAGGACGCTTGTGGTGGTATGCGTCCTCTCTAAATCGTGCTGGTGACTTCTCCTGCTCGGGGTCGCTGGGAGGTTTAAGGGACGGGTGTGGTGGCGCTCTGGGCCTGGCTCTCCCCGGGGTCGGTTGTAGGTGGAGGTAGCAGTGGCAGGGGCCAAGAAGAGGCTGCATTACCCTAGGCCACGATCAAAACGATCGATTTGGTTTAGTGAAAGAAAAAGAAAACTCCTGTGTCGTATCGGACTATGGTAGGTGATGCACAGATTCGAGATGGACAGACAGACATACAATGGGACATAATGGTTTATTATTATTACACTTTACATGGCTGCGTTTGTGTATGCATAAAGCGCATGTTTACAGGAACTTGATAAGTCAGGCATAGATTGTGATATTTAGGAAAAACTTAAGACGATCTTAAACCTATTGCACTTTAAAACTTCTCTGCAAAACCATCGCGTTCCATGAGTTAGGAAATTGAATTAACTTATGAATCAGCAGAGGAGGAGAGGAATGAAGTGTGAATGAATTTCCTGGGAAGAACAGAGAGAGAGAGAGAGAGAGAGAGAGAGAGAGAGAGAGAGAGAGAGAGAGAGAGAGAGAGAGAAGAGGGCACTATAATGTGTGTAACCCCTCTGTGTTGTAGCGGGGGTGGGTTTAGTTGAGCGAGGGGATTTGGGGATGGGTGGAAGGGGTAGTTGGGGGTGGGGCCGGCACGTAGCCGGAGGGGGTTGGGATAAGTGCAGCAGGTGAGCCCCGTGTGTTAGGGATGAGTCAGTCACAACGCCAGGTTATCATACAGTCTGTACCTTGCACCTCGTTACTAAGATTATTGCTTAGTATTGCTTTCTTGTGTGTGTGTGTGTGTGTCTGTGTGTATATATATATATATATATATATATATATATATGTATATATATATATATATATATATATATATATATATATATATATATATATATATATATATATATATATATATATATATTTTTTTTTTTTTTTTTTTTTTTTTTTATACTTTGTCGCTGTCTCCCGCGTTTGCGAGGTAGCGCAAGGAAACAGACGAAAGAAATGGCCCCACCCCCCCCCCCCCCCCCCCCATACACATGTACATACACACGTCCACACACGCAAATATACATACCTACACAGCTTTCCATGGTTTACCCCAGACGCTTCACATGCCTTGATTCAATCCACTGACAGCACGTCAACCCCTGTATACCACATCGCTCCATTTCACTCTATTCCTTGCCCTCCTTTCACCCTCCTGCATGTTCAGGCCCCGATCACACAAAATCTTTTTCACTCCATCTTTCCACCTCCAATTTGGTCTCCCTCTTCTCCTCGTTCCCTCCACCTCCGACACATATATCCTCTTGGTCAATCTTTCCTCACTCATTCTCTCCATGTGCCCAAACCATTTCAAAACACCCTCTTCTGCTCTCTCAACCACGCTCTTTTTATTTCCACACATCTCTCTTACCCTTACGTTACTTACTCGATCAAACCACCTCACACCACACATTGTCCTCAAACATCTCATTTCCAGCACATCCATCCTCCTGCGCACAACTCTATCCATAGCCCACGCCTCGCAACCATACAGCATTGTTGGAACCACTATTCCTTCAAACATACCCATTTTTGCTTTCCGAGATAATGTTCTCGACTTCCACACATTTTTCAAGGCTCCCAAAATTTTCGCCCCCCTCCCCCACCCTATGATCCACTTCCGCTTCCATGGTTCCATCCGCTGACAGATCCACTCCCAGATATCTAAAACACTTCACTTCCTCCAGTTTTTCTCCATTCAAACTCACCTCCCAATTGACTTGACCCTCAACCCTACTGTACCTAATAACCTTGCTCTTATTCACATTTACTCTTAACTTTCTTCTTCCACACACTTTACCAAACTCAGTCACCAGCTTCTGCAGTTTCTCACATGAATCAGCCACCAGCGCTGTATCATCAGCGAACAACAACTGACTCACTTCCCAAGCTCTCTCATCCCCAACAGACTTCATACTTGCCCCTCTTTCCAGGACTCTTGCATTTACCTCCCTAACAACCCCATCCATAAACAAATTAAACAACCATGGAGACATCACACACCCCTGCCGCAAACCTACATTCACTGAGAACCAATCACTTTCCTCTCTTCCTACACGTACACATGCCTTACATCCTCGATAAAAACTTTTCACTGCTTCTAACAACAAGAGGAGTGAATGTTGGGGTGAAGAAGGTGGTGAGAGTAAGTGAGCTTGGGAAGGAGACCTGTGTGGGGAAGTACCAGGAGAGACTGTGTACAGAATGGAAAAAGGTGAGAACAATGGAAGTAAGGGGAGTGGGGGAGGAATGGGATGTGTTTAGGGAATCAGTGATGGATTGCGCAAAAGATGCTTGTGGCATGAGAAGAGTGGGAGGTGGGCTGTTTAGAATATATATATATATATATATATATATATATATATATATATATATATATATATATATATATATATATATATATATATATATATATATATAGAGAGAGAGAGAGAGAGAGAGAGAGAGAGAGAGATTGGTATAGGTATAGATAGATAGATAGATAGATAGATAGATAGATAGATAGATATGCTGAAACACCACTAGAGGAAGAAGCATACGTGAGAGTCCTGAGCGCTTTCGTGTATTACCCCATCTTCAGAGGTTTAGATACAGAGGAAGAAAATAGATGCGATACACGTCATATATACAAAACCAGGGGGAAACAGGGGATAGGGGTCAAGTAACCTTGTGATTCCTGAGAGGCAAGGTTGGCGCAAGGTCCTGTGTGACCCGCCTTGAACTTGACCTTGACCTGACCACATCTGGATGACCTGAGTCACGTAAACCCCGGACGCAAGGTTGACCTACACGATGGAGCTTATACTCAAGAACAGGTGATAAAACCAATGAAAGATGCTAATTTGTCCAAGACTTGGACAGATAAAAGTATACAGTGTTTGAAGACGCTGTCTCCTCTGAGTGTCGAAGCAATGTGTATCAGGTGCCAACTTTCATTTTGGTTGAGGAAGTAGATTTATGATACTTATATACTTGAGTATAACGACTCAAACCCCTCGAGGACGATGACTTAGCCTCTTGAGAACGATCACTTATCCCCTTTGAGGACCGTGACTTTAGTAATCGGTCCTCTTGAGTCATGATCATCCTCAAGGGTGTAGATCGTTGAACTCAGGGTGATGAGTCGTCGTGATCGAGGTGTTCAGCCGTCATACTCATAGGTGTTCAGTTGTCGTACTCAGGATGTCTGGTTGTACTCGGTGTTCAGTCGTTGACTCCGGGTCTTCAGTCGTCGTACTCAAGATGATGCTCAGTCGTCGTTTTCATGGAGTTCAGTCGTAGTCAAGGCGTTCAGTTGTAGGACGCATGGTGTTCAGTCGTCTTACTCATGGTGTGCATTCGTCAGACTCAGAGTGTCAAGTCGTTTTACTGAATGTGTTCAGATGTATTCAGTAGGTACAGTCGTGGGTTCGCTAGTGAGGGTGTTCAAGTGTTGGTATTCGAGTGGTTCACGTCAGTGGGCAAGGTTGTTGTTATGCTATTCATGGGCGAGGAGTGAGCCTGTCCAGTTAGCTGGAGGGTAGACCAGGACCAGTTGAAGTCCGTTTAATAATTATTATCGGGTCGGTGTCAGGCGGCGCGGAGAACACTGACGTGATGGAACAGCGTTTCATTAAGGATGAAGCGAGTGCGAGGGAGCGCCTTTTCCCCAGGGGGAAGGCTTCAAGCCCTCCGTCAGGTGCCTGTAGAGGGGAGGAGAGAGAGGGCCCTGTTTCCACCACCGACAAACTGGTAGACTCTATGGCACCATGGTCCTCCCCCGCCACGGTGCCAGATCAATAGTTCCCCGCCAGACAATCGATGACACTGGGACCTTGCAGTTTACCGGCCGCCCCCTCCCTCACTCCTCTCCCTTCCTGGTGGGAGAGACTACCCCAACCATACGGCTGGGCGAGAGGCAACAGCCTACTGGATCAGGATGTCTAGTGAAACATCTCGTGGTGGCAGAGACGAAACCTTGAAAATCTGAGCAGACCGTCTGTGCAAAAGCCCAAATTGAGTAAATATCTATAGGAGGAAAATCCATGATAAACGGGAATTTATCGTTCTCTTGAAGTGGAGTGCAGCAGGCTGAAGGGGGGGAGGAGGGAGGTGTAATATTTAGTTGGTTGTAGCGTACCTGGGAACCAAGGGTAGTGTATGCGCGCCAGTATTTAATTCAAGGAACAGCTTGGTCAACACTTACCAGGCACGTGAGGGACGCTGGCCGTCACGCAGGCTCCCTTAGGGGGTGACTTATGACGTAGTTAGGCTCGTGCTGGACACTCGACAAGACGTAAGTGAATTAAGGAACCGGGTATAATAATTTGTAAAGAACCAGCCGCCCTGTGATCACTAGTGTTAGGATTGCTGGTCATTTCCAGTAGCACTTGAGTTACCTGGCTACACTTGTTATATTTTCCATAGGCACAGAACAATCGTACTTTATAGCTATCTCGTCTTTACAGTCTTTCCACCTTATGTTTTACCTTTTAAAAGTTCTTGATATTTTTTTCTATGTCTCCTTCTCTCTTTTGTCTACATTTTCGTATCTAAGGTCTGGTGTCGGTGAGGACTTCCGTCCGCGAATGGAATCTTTGTCATGCATAGAGAAGAGAGGGAGGGAGGGAGCGAGGGGCTGCTTGAGGAGGAGGAGGAGGAGGAGGATGGTAACGAGTGACGCGTCTGTAGCCACGTCTGGTGACGAGGTCACCTTTTTGAGTGTGTCGCCCCAACGTGGGTTATCCTGCAGTACTGATGCGTACCCAGCCCAGCCCGGGCTCTGCCATCATGTGTCGCTGGTTTAGTCACCTTCAGCATAGTTGGTGAAGGCTTCGGGGAGGTGTCTTCACCCTCTATAGCCTGGGTCCAGTCCAGTCTGTTGGGCTAGGTCGCTGGTCGACCTAAACTGTTGGAAGCCGCTGCCCGCAGGCCCACAGAGCCCCCACAGACTAGCTTGTCTGGTACACTTTGATGGCAACTTGTCCAGTTCACTTTTGATCTTTTATGTTGTGCATTCCATTCTGCTCCTGATGATAGGAGGCAAGGTGTTTGAAGAGTCTTGGGGACCCTGATCTTTAAGTTTAAGGTCTTCTACAAAGTCTACAAAGTCCCCAGCAGCAGGTATTCAGCGCCGACTTCAGGAATAGAAGAATCGACTGGCTTCTGAAACCGGTTTGATTCACATTTGTACTTATCTATAACTGTTCTCTGCAAGAAAAAAAGACACTTCGTGTTTGGGCTGAAACGAAAGGTTTGTAACCATTTTGATTAAGGACTGTGAATCTTTTCGTTTCCATTAGGTTCGTGCATGTTCGGCAACCACACGGGTCATTTTTTTGCTCGTCTGCCAAAGTCACAGACACCAGATGATCAGGTGTGAATCTCGTGAGTCACACACATTAGGTGCAAGTGGGAGCCTAGCCACTTTACCATGTTGTACCCGTCGCAGCCCAGCTGCTTACCCACGCCTGACATATGTTGCCTTCCGTCTTAAATAATTTACATGTGCTTTCCCCAGAGTTCAATTATTTTAGTAAGTTTGCGTTTATTTTTTAATTATTCTTTAGTATGAGACTGAAAACCTAAGGGCATAAATGATATCCTTACTAATTCTACCACTACCACATTGTATTTAGTTGATAGTTATCATGTAACTTTTATTGGTTATATAGTTACAACTGTTGTGGTATAGACTGGATGTACATTAGGAATGTAAGCAGCTGAGTTTAGTTTACGTAAGACACGGTTGCAGCCACGTCATTAGAAACTGATTACCCTGTCTGTAACATCCACCTGATGATGGGTCGTTGCCCTGTCTGTCTATCTGTCTGTCTGTCTGTCTATCAGTTTGCCTGTTAGATGATATGTACATTTTGGTGGTCAGACGTACACCACTGTAAGGTTGTGATGTGAGCACCATGTACCTGGAACAGTAAGGACGCGCTCTCCATTAGTTCAGCTAATGGTCACCGCCTGAATTGGCTAAATAATTCACTGAATTGATTCATTTACTTGTTTTATGCAGTAGGTGAAAGAGGTGTCCTCCATCATTCAGCTTCCAGGAAGTCTCTGGAATGTAACATGGTTGCGTAATCATTTTCCATATTATGTATTAAACTTGGAGCACATCCGTGGGGCTCCTGGGCCACTTGAGCCAAGCGGGCTAGGCTGGGCTGCAGCAACAGTTGCAGAACGTGTTATGGTCTGTACGTGTCCTGTGTGTGTCGCTCTTACTGTGGCCTTGCGTATCCACTCTGTCCTTACTGCCTAGAGCTCTGTTCCTCCCCGTGTCGTAGCCGTATGTTTTTCTGCGCGCCACACCTGTCTGTGCCGCTGAGTGCAAGAGCAAGCTTTACCGCACCCGTATGTACCTGTGTGCTACACCCTGTCTGTGTCTCTGTGTGCAAGATAAGACTTTGCCGCAGCCATCTGTACCGCTTTGCCTCACTCGTCTGTTTCGTTTTGTGCCGTACCCGTGTGTACTGCATTGTGGTCCATCCTTTCGTGCCGTCGTGTGCCACAGATGTCTTTACCTCTGTGTGCCATACCTATCTGTACTGCACTATGCCACAACCAACCTGTGGCGTTGTTTGCCACAGCCGTCTCTGCCATTGTGTGCCCCACACCAACCCATGGTAATCTAATAAAAGTTTCCCTAAGTGAATTTAGAGGTCATGAGAATAGGCGGTGCAAAGTTTGTGTTGGGGCTAGTGGTTCCTTCTCTTGTGGGCCGTGTCCACAGCATTGCCCTGGAACCGAACCGTGCGTGTGTCCTTCGTGGTTCGTACAGGCTCCTCCATGACCTTCAACACAACAGGTTCTGGGACCAAACTACATTACTGCCGCTTCTGATCAGTCAGGCTGTGTGAGGCCGAGTTTAGTTCCGCTCCATAAAAGAGGAAGCAGAGCAGATCAAGAAAGAAATACCGACCATTAGCACTGATATCTCACATCATTTAACCCATCGAGAGGTCTTTCATGTGAATGGCCTGACATCATGGAATGGATCAGTTTACATGACCAGGGACAGCATGGTCTGAGGCAGGGAAGATCATGTGTCTCTCAGATACTTAAACCATAGTATTAGATGCTTTTGAGAGCAGGTGAAAGTCCGATGTATATACAAAGACCATTTCGGAAGCTATTGACGGATGTGACCATGGTTTCGTAGCGTACAAAAGACATGGAATTGGAATAACTGGAAGTGTGGGAAGAAGACTCTTCCCCTTCTTCATTAAAAGGTTATACAATGCGTTGTAAGTCATGTTCCTTCCGGTAGCACCAAGTTAAGCTCATTGTTTGTCGTTCTCATACCTGACAGACGCAGATGTGAGCCACAGTTTCATGCCGTTTGGGTCATATAAATGTCAGCTTTTGTCTGGCTCACTAATCACTGAGTGACAATGCTGGTTTAGCGTCTGATTCAGCGTCCTGTTATACGAAACGTGTATTACGCCCTCTTGCGTTCTTGTGGCCGGTGATAATTTCGGCCTTCTGTTTTCATTTTTCATAACATTGAATATATATATATATATATATATATATTGTCATATGGATGGCTTTTTTTTACCCTGAACCTCGTATGATAATGCTAGTTTAATGGTCCTTTTCTCCCGATTTTTGAGGTAGGGTTGCTCTCCTTCGGTGACAAGGCTGTGGCCTTTTTCGGGAGGTATGTGACTCGTTACCTCCTTCTATAATGTAGGAGCGACATGCCCGTGTTCGCCCGGACCGTGTATCACTGCTGAGTGACTCCACACAAAAGGAGTTAAGTGAAGATGAGCATTACTGAGGTGCCCCTAGGCGTACACGTACGCTAGACCGACGCACCCTGCCTCGCGTCGTCACCTTACGTAAGGCGAATGTGTGTGTTGCATGTGTGGAGTGCTTCACATGTCGAACGCTTCACGCGCCTCTCTGGTCCTCCGCCACTCCGCTCTGTGATTCCTCCCTCCCCTACTGTAGCGCAGTCAGTTCTCTGTGGACTTCCACCCACTCACCGCCCGATTATACCGTTGAAATTGAATTGGCTGAACTTCGTGTAAGCTTGGTCCTTGGAAGTTTGTTATGTTGTGGCAGTCAGAGATGCATACAAACTAGAACACGGTGTCGAAGACTGTGATAAAAGATCAAAGACTTTTAGAGAAAGGGTCTGACAAAGACCCTTTCTGACCTTCTGTGATCCTTTTGCGCTATGGCTCTCAGGATGAGCATAGGGTGCACAATAGATTTGCCGGGGACACCGGCACAAATCAAATCAGAGTTAAAAGTCGGGGGTCGTTGGTCGACCAAGCTGCTGGAAGCTGCGGTTCACTGGCCCGTGTAACCAACCACAGTCTGGCTGGTGTGGTTCACATTGTACACACTTATCCACGAGATTTTTAGACTTCTATACTGTGCATCCCCATGTGTCAAGTGGTTGCAGTTAAAATACTAAATAGTTTTTGGGCCAGGACGTTTATGGTGATTTCTGATCCATACCGCGTCTTTTTTGTCGTCGGGGTTGATAATGTACAGTCTTCCATTTCTGTCGTGCCAGTAAGGAGTTATATTTTTGAGCGTAGGATGGCGACCATATCCTCAGGGATTTTCCAAATGTAAGTGATAAATGCGTCCCTCATCTGTGCTTCAAAGAGCACAGCCGTAGCGATATGTGAGTTCTTTGCCCGTAGTCCCGTTCCTTCACGGGATCATCTCGGGGCCACGAAAGATCTGTGTCTGGACACTTTCGAATTCTGCAGTTTCACCTGCCATGTAGTAGTAGGATGATGTTAGCACACAGCAGCAGCATTCTGTTAGAGCATTAGCAGCCTGAAGGGTGTCATCATTGGATTTTTCCCTCGCTTGTCTTGAAAGTCCGCAGGATCGATCCCATCATCTGTTGCCTCGTCTTGTTCGCTCGAGGTAAGTTCGTGTGATATTATTTCTACGAAGCCTCTCACGTGGTTCAGTCGTGATGTGACAGTAGCCGTCTAGTATTCTGGATTACCCTTGATTTCTAAGGAGTTGGAATTAGATCTAATCCCCGTTGAAATGCTTGTTCATTGTTTTGTGTGGCCTAGTGGAAGGCTGTGGTAAGACATGACAGTCACTTGACAAAAGGGAATGTACGGAGTTATGTGTTCAGTACATAGATAACAGCACAGTACGGGATGGGTCAGCACCTTTATGTATGTATGGACGCTTGAACTGTGCATTAGTTGAGTTACAAAGGTAGGCTTATGGCGAGGAGTGGGTCCGTACCTGCAATTGTATGTACATACTCATGCACTGGCATAAAGTAGGAGGACAGATCCCTTCGACTCTGTTGAATTCTGTGTAAAAATAGTTATATAATGTATGAGGGCAACGGGCTTGCTTGCAGTACCCGCGTACAGGAGTAGGACATCTTTAAGGACTTCAGACTCAGTGAAGTATTCAGAAATCTCATTAAACCTGATAGACTTGGAGGCCTGAAGTCGGGTGATCAAGGGACTCTGTATATTATGTAGTGTTGTGGCGTGTGATTATGTGGTTGGCCTCTTAAGTTGCACCGTCTTGCCAGTCAGATGTATCATATGCCACCATTCTAAAACCCTTAGGGTTAGGCTGTGGCTGTTGCACAGCGTCTAGTTCACCCCCCTTGTGTGCTTAACTCGGGAGTGTCCAGTGGTATAGCGGCTGCCGTAATGTTAGGAGGTGCCTCGTCTCCCAGCATCTCTGAGCGGAGGGTGTATCCACGCGAGTTATATTTGCCTCCCGCAGCCTTTCCCCGCCGGTAAATGTGGGTGATTCAACCCCCTGTTACTCCGGGTTAACTTCTTGACCACGACCGTACGACTCCTCGGCACGATCATACGACCCTTGGGGTAAGATGCTTCAAATGCCATAAGAACATGGTGCAGCGCCGTTACTAGTGTGAACACAACAGTAGTTAACCTCTAGAGCGATATTGTAACTGGTGGATGGAGAGGGAAGGCCTTCCATCTAACAATCGCAGACCTATCATTTCACTGGAAGCTTGGAGGGATAAGTCGTAGATACACTGCTTCTCAAGCAGGAGCTGTTGCAGTGCACATGACTGGTCGGCTCAGTCCATCCTCGGCCCCGTGGCCTCCAGTCTTCCCTTGCATAACGAGAGTGGAACCCAAGATGACCTTGTAGGGTGAGTCATATCGGCGGTTATGATGATGTATGTGTGTTTCAGGATGTATAAGAGGTAGAGGGAATGCGACTTTATGTCCTTTTTTACAATGTACAAGAGCTCGAGGGAGTGTGAGAGAGTAGGGAGTGATGCGGGGCTTGGTGGGAGTTGTTGGAGAGGGCTGGCGGTGACCCTGTGGTCTGGGTTTTATGAAGTGGACTCGGCCATCAACCGCATTAACGTTCTTGTGGGAATTGTTATGGAGGGCCGGCCGCTGCTGCCGAGAATGTTGTCTTGTGTGTCTGTGCTTGTGTGTGTGTGTGCCTGTTTTATGTAGGTCTGTCTTCATTATTTCGTTGTCCCTGTCAGTATACATATATATATTTTCCCCATGATTTTGCCATTGTCAACATTCACTTCAAAGATTCTGTCTGGTGTGTTGAATCATATGCATAGACCAGATGTCGTAATGGCCCTAGTAACGAGCCCAGAGGGACCCCACTTGTCACGCTCGCTCAGCGTGATCGGGCTCCCCATGACGTACACATTCACGGGCCACATGCCTAGTGAGAGCGTATGTGGTCTTAGAATTATCATTAACTACCGAAGAAAGTGTTATAAAGATTTTACGGTTGGTGGATGTAACTTACGTTGACGGCCATAATGATCCTAAAGCCCTAACAACCAAAATGCCATTTACGTTCTGTTTTCTTCCCAGTTGTTAGCTCCGTCGGTCATTGTTCTGAAGGCGACAGTCTGTCAGTCTCTTCTGACCGTCCAAGAATGTACGATCCACTCACTTATCATCCCATTCTTTTCCTTCCCTACGGTGGTGTTGCTCAGTCATGTAGAAGTCCAGTAGACTCGTTACGCAAGATCTTTTCTTTTCTTCCCGAGTCTCAGTTGTCCTCTTAGATAAGCCTTTGTCATTCAAGAACACCTCTCTCTCTCTCTCTCTCTACTTCCAGATCTTCTTATCCATAATCTTACAGACTTTGCTCGTTTACGCCGCTAGTTTGCCGTTCATGTTGCTTTTTTGTGAACTTTTTTCTTTGTGCAGTGACATTACACTGGTCTCAGTGAGAGAGATGGTAAACAACATTACCAGTTGTTTTCCAAGAGTCCAAACAGAGTTTGAACAGATCGTGAGGTGACATGATCTGGTTCATGACCTTTATGTAGATCCAACTCCATTGTGAGCCGTCTCACTTCCAGTGGATTCACCAGTAATTTGTGAGGTATCTTCTCCATGGCTGGCAACACTGGGACTCCCAGGTCATGGAATGTAGACGCACTTTGAAGCATCATGTTCAGCTCTTCATATATATATTATATATATATATATATATATATATATATATATATATATATATATATATATATATATATATATATATATATATATATATGTGTATGTATGTATGTATGTATGTATGTATGTATAATGTATATATATATTTCCTGAACTTTCGCAACAGCTCTGAATTCTGAGCTCTTTAATAATATTCGTTGGTGCCCTGTTGTTTCGCCGCCGTGTTGATGTATGAAATCCTGTAGCATGTTCATTGATTGATTATGTTTCACGCCTCACTTGTTCCTCCCATGTTTTGATGTAACTGTAGCCTGGGCCTCGATTGGCTATTTTCGAATGAAGCCTGACTCCAGTTTCTCCTGTGTCTCTCCTCCCGCAGTGAGTTTCTGTGTTCCCATAATTTCACACATTCCGTTAAACCGTTACTTGATTGTTTACTCTCGTCCCTCGCCTCTGTTTCCTCCTGCTGGGACGCACCTTTCACACGTCCTCGTTTTGGACTTCACAGAACCTGTTATATCACTGCTGTATATATCCCGATCTTGGGATCCATTCTCCCAGCGCTAACTCTACTCTGCGTATTTCAAACTAAAGTTTCTCGAAGCATTTACTTTTTCACAGTAAAGTTCCTCTCAATTACAGTGCAATGCTAAGTGATCACGTTCTTTTTTCCCCCGTGGTGATATCTTCAATTTCAGGGTTCGTTTACGTGGATCGAGCAGTGATAGTAATGTTGCAGCACCTCGAACTTTAGTGAGTGATTTCTTATACAATGTTTGGTTCCACAAAAAGTTGTCTCGTACACATTCTTAGAACTGGAATCGCCACATGCTTTCTCCCCCCCTTGCGGATGGATCCAGTCTGTTTCCTTATAGCTCAGGTCTCCCCAGCGTAAGAATTTTACCGCCACTCTGCATGACTGTCCCCCATGTAGGCTCCTGCGCCTTCCTGATTGTTCCGTCTTTATATTCTTCATTTGTTTTTTCCTGACTCGTCTCATCCGATCCTATTATTCTTATCCGTTTTGTTTCAATCTCTTTTTGTCTCCCGTGTATCCAGTGACGTATTTGTTTTCCTTTCATCATCTTTAGCGTTGTTCTTCATGGAATCATTGTATTGTTTTATAAGAACAAGAAAAAAAGGCATGCGCTTTACAGAAGGCGAAGATGAATTGCAAAACCTAAAAACCCACAAGAAAGAAAACCTCCCATATGAACTGACGGACACAAGCCATAGACTCTTAGCATCTTACAAGACAGAAAAGAAGAGAAAAAGCCATCGATAAAGTGAGAAATTTCCCAAAATACATTTTCTCGTATGCAAAACTCACATCAGGGACGACAGACTCCATTGGGCACCTAAAGAACAGCATTGGGTACCTGTACAGGTGACTGCCAGGAGATGAGGGAGATTATGAATTAGTTTTCACTGAGCCAAAGTTCACCTTAAAGATAAACGACCCAAGCGACATCTATCTATACTGTATTCCCCCAACGTTGCTCACACACCTTATACTACCACCTCACCACAGGGTTATGAGAGGGTCACTGAGATCATGCCCGTTCACTCAGGCCTCTGGATCAGACTTCTGGAACTCCATAGAAGGCTTCCGAAGATTACGTATTGGCAACCAGATGCCATAACCGACCTGCTGCGCGGTGTATCTCCAGCTCACGTTTCATGATCCTTTCCAAGCTGACTTCCTGTTTATTGTGGGCAGATATCTTTAGTTTACAATGGATGCGGATGTCTATCACCCTGTCGACCGTACTGTCAGTTTGGATTCTGTACTGGTATACATATATTTTTTTCCCCCCCTCCTCTCTATTTGGATTTCACTGGCTCCCAATCTGCAGTTTTAGTGCACCTGACACTCTTGCGAAATTGCTGTTGCATTGTGGCTGAATTCGCTCTCGAGGGTAAACGATCAGGTGTGTAGCATTTAAAACTGTAGACTCGCTGGAATATTTCTCCCACAGGTGGGTCTCCCTCCTCCCTCCCTCCCGCCCTGTCGATTCATGCACCACAGCTTTCATCCACGTATTCCACCAAACACTCCCTCCCTGTCCTGCGGTATATAAATGCTGAAGATACGTCCCTTGAATGCTTCTCTCAAACACTCTCATAAACTAACACCACACATTTATACGATGCAACTCTCTTCCCATTTTAGGTCTTACCCTTCCCTGTTCAACCCTTTTCTCCCTCATTTCTAACCATCCCTTAAAAAAAAAAAGAAAAAGAAGGCCCTTGGGTACAGTGTTCTCTCCACTCACTCCTCCCCCTCTTCCTCCCGTTTCCCCTGCACAGTAGGCTGCCGCAGACGGGCCTACTCTCCGAATAAATGGTAAACATGGCGAGGCTGCACTCTGAACTCTGTGCTTCCCCGGCCCACCATCACCTATCCGTAGGCAATGTGTGTGTGTGTGTGTGTGTGTGTGTGTGTGTGTGTGTGTGTGTAAGCGGTGTAGATGACTGAACACCTCCGCTATGATAGTAGCTTGTTTTAAGATTCCTTTCGAAAAGATAAAAAGATAGTACGACCGTCATTATCATCATTGTCTTTGATAGCGAGTAAAGCATACACGCTGTGATTGCAAGTGAATCTGAACGCATCCAGATAACAGCCACTCAGAGATGGACAGTGCGTTGAGTACGTCACCTGTACAGACGTAGGAATAAACAGTAGCCACAGCACTTCCCCGCCACCGTGGCGAATAAATCCCCGTTGACATCACCACTCCTACCCTGTCCACTTATGAAGCCGACCCGCTGGTGGCTCCGTTCCTTCCTCTACATAGAGACAAAAGTTGATTTATATATAGTTACTGAGTGACGAGCCAAATCATGGCAGGGGAAACTCTCGTATTGAACTGGGCGGTCGCCTCGCTGTAGGTAATGCACCTTTAAAACCTGAGCGGCCAATTAAGAGGGCGTCAGTCAGTGCTTGTGCTATTGAAGGTGTGTGTGTGGCAGGCGGCCGTGAAGCGCCCCCCCTCCCCAGGCCTCCTGTGGTGGCAGCAGGAATTAGGGCAGCCTGTATGTGCCTTCCCCAGTGTACTGGTGTTCATGGCAAGTGG
This sequence comes from Panulirus ornatus, assembly GCF_036320965.1. Taxonomy (NCBI): domain Eukaryota; kingdom Metazoa; phylum Arthropoda; class Malacostraca; order Decapoda; family Palinuridae; genus Panulirus; species Panulirus ornatus. The sequence goes on from NC_092239.1 coordinate 8,290,799, forward strand.
GCCAGGAACACCAGTACACTGTGCATCTCTGTAACTTGGAGTTACACATAGATACACAGACCCAAAGATCCAGCGAGGTGATGTATCCTTAACACTTCTGAAAAAAGATGGTTCCCTTAAAAGCAGTAGAAGGAAAGGATAGCAAAGCAAAGGCGCTCTCCCCACCCACCCACTCCCTCCGGCATTTCTCCGGACGGGAAACGGGTAGAAAAAGAACCTATTAGGTCCAAGGCTGTTTTTATAAGAATGTCAAAAATTAGAATTGGACTTGAATATGCCATGCACCCCATCACCAAAGACGTGTATCCCTCCACTTTTTGTTATTAAAAATCAGTAATGGGGATAAGCTTTGAGCTTTCAGCCTCGCGATTTACTACGCCTATGTTACTCATGATATGGAAAGATTAAACAGTAGTTCATCTAGTTCTCTTAAAGCAGGTAACACGGGTTAATCATTGGCGATACTTTACCTCAGCATGGCTAAGGCGAAATTTAGACACTTGGGTTATTCAGCTCTGCAGCATCAATGTCGTTCATAGAAATGATGAACAGTATAGGTCCCAGGACCTAGTAGTGACTGACTGGTGACCACGGTGATGATTTACCATTAACTGCGACTCTTGGGGCTTCCTATGACAAGACTCATGTAGTCATCAGTTTATGGGGGGGAACTTAGTCAAGGGTTTATGGACGTTCAGAAAAATATATCTATTTGCTTTAGTCTTGTATTGGTTGCTGAATAATTTATGGTAAGATTCAAGGAGGTTTGTAAGGCATGTGATCTGTGCCGAGAGAGAGAGAGAGAGAGAGAGATTCTCCCATGATAGTTGCCCCCATTAGGGTCGTCCACATTGGACATAATTATGTGTGATCTCGGGAGCGTTGCCTCGTCCTCTGCAACACGAAGGCTCCCTCGTCAGGAGAATGTTACCACAGCATGGTATAGCATGGCCCACGTCTATCCCCTTTTAGGCATTACAACAGCAGCTGGTGGCTGAAGTTTGTCAAGGATATCCTACTCCGGTGGAGCTATGGTATAGACAAGTGTGGACAAGAAAGCTTACTCACTTTTATTATTATTATTAATTTCCCGAACACGACTATGCCCTGAAGAACCTTTAGGGTCAAGGGTTGTCCTCTCATGTTTTCCGGTCAGAAGTGTCGTTCCCAAGGGTCTTACCGTCGTGTTTAAGAGTCGTAACGTCGTGCTCAAGGGTCATACCGTCGTGCTTAAGGGTCATACCTTCGTGCTCAAGGGTCTTACCGTCGTGCTCAAGGTTCATACCGTCGTGCTCAAGGTTCATACCGTCGTGCTCAAGGGTCTTACCTCCGCGATCGGAGATCTTACCGGCGTGGTCAAGGGTGTGGGGGTGACTCAGCCAACACAGGATGGATCCGGATCTTCACAACACAGCCGGGCTTTGTTGCGCCGGTGGTGGTAACCGGTGGGAGGCAACACAAACCCTCCCTCGCCCACCGCTTGTTGGTCGCATCTTGCCCTCACTCCTCCCTTCCACAGGCTTTCATGGGGAATGACACCTTCCCTAGAAGTGAGAAGACCTTTAGGAATTTGAACAGCCATTTATGCCATCTGTTCATTCATCCATTTTTGAACGCGATGGTCCAGCCTGTGGATTCGATGGCGTTGCTTCAGGTCTGATCCCTCCCCCCAGGTTTTAAGCTCAGGTCATCATACCCGGGTGTGGCTTCACCGGTGCCCAAAGGTCAAGGAGACCCCCGTGGGAAGTGAGGAGAGGAAAACGAAAGGCGTCATCATCAAATGACTGGTGGTGCTTGTGCCGGCCTGTCGCCACTTCTCCAGGGAGGCAAACAAAAGCAGATTGAGACACAGGTTGTTGGCCCCGCACCACACGACCCTCTCACTAATGCCCAACACTTGACATCCCGATTCCCATCCAACGTTGAGTGACCCGAAAATTAACATTAGAAAGGATCCCATGTATGAATGGCTCTGTAACGGAGGGAAAGGTAATATCTGTAAACTCAACAAGATCCCATTCATAAAGAGGCAGTCTTTCGCTTCTCTCTCACAGTCCACTCCCAGTGTCTCCCGGTAAACCCCGAAATACAAGAACCTCTTAGAAATGGGTTAGTTAATTTCCCACTGCTGCCCTGTATCGTCTGTGTGGGAAATGGTGTCAGGAAGGAGTAGCCAGCTGGTGTGGGCGACCCACATGACGTCGCCATACTAGTCCAGGTGCACAGATTCCCATTGTAATGTGTAACGCCAGTCACAGCCCCGGGTGGTGTGTGATCTCGTGGCCCGATGCTCTGGTAACACTGCCGGGGAGGTTACAGCCCCGGATGGTGTGTGGTCTCGTGGCCCGATGCTCTGGTAACTCTGCCGGGGCGGTCACAACCCCGGATAGTGTGTGGTCTCGTGGCCCGATGCTCTGGTAACACTGCCGGGGAGGTCACAACCCCGGGTGGCATGTGGTCTCGTGGCCTGATGCTCTGGTAACACTGCCGTGGCGGTCACAACCCCGGGTGGTGCGGGGTCTCGCGGCCTGATGCTCTGGTAACACTGCCGGGGCGTTCACAACCCCGGATAGTGTGTGGTCTCGTGGCCCGATGCTCTGGTAACTCTGCCGGGGCGGTCACAGCTCCGGATGGTGTGTGGTCTCGTGGCCCGATGCTCTGGTAACACTGCCGGGGCGGTCACAGCCCCGGGTGGCATGTGGTCTCGTGGCCCTGATGCTTTGGTAACACTGCCGGGGCGGTCACAGCCCCGGGTGGTGTGGGGTCTCGCGGCCTGATGCTCTGGTAACACTGCCGGGGCGATCCCAGCCCCGGATGGTGTGTGATCTTTTACCTTAACACTGGTAACACTGGCGAGGTGAGAGGGATGGTTCGGGGGAAGGAGGGGGAGGGAGGGGATGTTGTTGTTGACATATGTTACGTTCTATCTGGGACGTGGGACTGGGACGCTTGTGGTGATGGTGGTCACCTGTTTGGGGATGTTTTGCCCGGAGGTGGTAAACATCCCCGGGCGGGATGATACATATATCCCATCGGCTGTAGGTGTGGTCACGTAGTGTGTGTGTGTGGGTCGTGGTGTGGGCTGGGGTCACCAGGTAGAGTGTTTATTAGCCACCTGCGGTACAGCTGGCTCCCGTCTCGCCAAGGTGAGGGGAGACACCGTCGCCGCATACACCGCATGGCTCACACGTCCTGGTGTGAGCAGCAGGTGGTTACAGAGGCAGCAGGTGGTACGTAGACATAAAACATAACAGCTGGTTTTACTTTATTAAAGATTGTACGCCTACAGAGCGTCTCTTAAGCTACTGTATTATCTGTGGCCTGCACCTTACCAGCCCACAGAAGGGCGGGGTCTTCCTGGAGCTCAGTCTAGTGGTCAAATTAATACATGACTCCAGGTTGTTCATATAATCAGACCAGGAGGAAAAATTACAGACTCTTCACCATGTAGTAAACACCTGGCGAACACACGACCGTGCTTGTTTTCCTCCGGTTAACGTCGCCCCCGCTATGACACAGTCATTTTCTCAAACCACGGAGCACATCTGGGTTTGTGTGATTTGTAACATATTTGTTTTTCCCCCTCCTGCTTGTCAACCGAAGCAGATGTTTTGTCAGGTGGTGTGAGGCCAGTGTAGTAGAGGTATGTGGAGCGAGCGAGTGTTGCGGTAATGTTTATCGTGTTTTTGTTGTGTTGCAGGTTGGAGTGGGTGGAGATCATCGAGCCCAGCTCCAGGAACATCATGTACGCCAACCTGACCACCGGCCAGTGTGTGTGGGATCCCCCGCCCGGCGTCCCCGTGTGAGTACATACCATCCATCACGTTTATCTGAGCCTCCCACAGCCACCCCCCTCACATCCTCCTCCCCTTCTCTCTCTCTCTCTCTCTCTCTCTCTCTCTCTCTCTCTCTCTCTCTCTCTCTCTCTCTCTCTCTCTCTCTCTCTCTCTCTCTCTCTCTCTCTCACAGACACATCCCGTCCCTTCCCTCTCTCTCCCCCAACACTCTCCCATGCTCACAGCGCACCTTTTCACCCCCACTGTGCTGAGTGAGGGGTGGGGTTAACGCAACAGAGGATGTGATCACACCATCATTCCGGCCCCCCGCCACACACACACACACACACACACACACACACACACACACACACACACACACACACACACACACATCTCGCTCGGACGTAGTGGCCGTTCATTAAGGATGGCGGTGCCTCCTTGCTGTCTCCCTGGGAGTATTGACTGCCGCTGACGCAGGGGGAGCCTCCACATGTGCGTTCCGTTATGCCGGGCAGACCTCGGGGGCACGGTTTTTGCTGGTGTCACACACACACACACACACACACACACACACACACACACACACACACACACACATGTTCGCTAAGTAACGGCAGTGTGACTAAGCAGATGTCGGGCGTTGAAAGCAGAGGAGGTGCCACAGCCTCAGGACGCTGCTAAGCTCGACGCACAGGAGGAGGGGAAGTTGTGTTAGTATTATTATTATTATCATTATTATTATTATTATTATTATTATTATTATTATTATTATTATTATTGTTGTTGTTGTTGTTGTTGTTGTTGTTGTTGTTGTTGTTGTTGTTGTTATTATTATTATTATTATTATTATTATTATTATTATTATTATTATTGTTATTATTATTATTATTGGTATTATTATTATTATTATTATTATTATTATTATTATTATTATTATTATTGTTATTGTTGTTATTATTATTTTTATTATTATTATTATTATTATTATTATCATTATTATTATTATTATTATTATTATTATTATTATTGCACAACCCTAGGACTTCTCGTGCATGGGCTCCTGCAGTTTCAGGGTTGCGCTACAATCAGAAGCAGGTACAGGATGTCCTCCTCCTCCTTTTTAAGCAAGAAGTTCTCTGGCGAGGCTTTACACTCTCGTCAACTGACGTCGATGCTACAGCCCTGCCGGACGTGACTGTACTCGCCTGGTGTGAACCTCATGCCGGCGGAGTCCGGAAACACCTGCTAGAATATATATACATATATGAAATTGAGGAAATTGTGTAATCCCGTGTAGGGATTTTGTACTTGAGGAGCCCCGTGTCCTGATCTCTCCCTGCCTGTGCTAAGATGTAACCATTATGGTTAAGGTTTGAGCGTAGCTCTCACCGCAGGGAGGTCTGTAGGTGAAGAGGCGAGACTTGTGAGTTTACATGTTGTGGGATGTTTTGTGCTAGATGAGTGTGTGCTTGCGGACGGAACGCCAAGGACGTACACGTGTATCTGGAGCAGGAAGAAAAGACAGCAGCTCGGGTCAGAGAAGGGAACCTTACAGCCACTGCACCGTTGTTGGTGGTTGCCTAGTCCTACTATATATATATATATATATATATATATATATATATATATATATATATATATATATATATATATATATAGGTCTGTGCGGTCTGTGTATTTGCCTGTGTAGCTGTCTTGTGGCGGAACTATCAGAAACCTGTCTCGCACTCGAGCTGTTCTTTTACGCTGCATTGCTCACCCTTCCTTGTTAAAGCCGGAGTGTCTCTTCCAAACCTCTAGCGTAAGACCATTTCCAAGGTTGGCCTGTGTCGAGGGGGTCTCTGTACTGCTTCCGTCCGGGAACTTTGGCTCGAGGGGAGATTTAGGTCAAGCCTGTTCTCCCTCTAAGGGGGGAGAGCCATCCCCACACACACTCCACAACCCTCTCGCCCTCCTTAATGTTCCCCGAGTTGTGTGTGTGTGTGTGTGTGTGTGTGTGTTTGATGGAAGCCATTCTTGTCCTGGCCATCATTCTTCTGAGGCACCTGGTGGATAGTGTGATTTTTGCTTCAATTTCGAGTTAGCGTCTTTTGCGAAGGAGCGCCAGGTCGTGTGGTGATTTAACTCCCCCCGACCAGCTGTATAGTGGCGTGGCTATCTGATGAAAATATGCATAAGGGTCAGTTATTCGACACTGCTGTCTTGTCCAGAATATGTTAATGACGTCATTGACGTCACTGTAGTTATGTAGCAGCCTCGGCTGATCCTTGTAACAGCCGACACACACACACACACATACACACACACACACACACACACACACACACACACACACACACATGTGGCCCGCCACCCGCTGGCCGGGGACTTCACAGTCAGCCTCTGAAAAACGCTCATTTGGCGGCGGGTCGTGGCGAGGAGCGACGCGGGACAGAGCAGCGTGTGTGTGTGTGTTGCTGGAAAATACTGCCCAGCCCTGTTGACTGCGAGGTGGTCATTAGGCACGACCCCTGCATCTCTCTCTCTCTCTCTCTCTCTCTCTCTCTCTCTCTCTCTCTCTCTCTCTCTCTCTCTCTCTCTCTCTCTACCGGTGTGTTAGTTAAGTCATGTAGAAGACGTGAGTCATTTGTTTAGTCTCGGGTGATGCGTTACTTTGTTTGGCTTAAGGGAAGGATGTTTGTCAGATGAAGTTTTAGGTTAGACAGCTCGCTAGTGAAGTTCGGTCTGGTGCTGGCCAGCCTGGGCGACCACACTGGCTCAGAAAGAGAGCCGCTCCTTTTTTCTTTTTTTTTTCTTCTTAAAGTGAGATTTGAAGTACAAGATGATAGAAGTCAATTATGTCCTCTATTGAGAAGCCTTTAAACATGTTGATCAGTTATGTACCCTTGCGATAAGCCCTTTCTCATATATACATACCTTTAAACATGTTGATCAGTTATGTACCCTTGTGATAAGCCCTTTCTCATATATATATATACCTTTGAACATGTGTGCTCAGTTAGGTCCTCTTTTGATAAACCTTTCATATGTATACCTTTAAACACGTGTTCAATCACATATCCTGGCATGTCTCCTTTTCTTTAAAACTATACGTCCAAAATCGTATTTGATCTTTCGACCCGTTACGTGTCCCTCACCACCTGAGCCATTAAGAACTGACCATCCAGCTTTATATATATATATATATATATATATATATATATATATATATATATATATATATATATATATATATATATATATATATATTTTCTTTCCCCCTTTTGGGAGAGGTCCTCGTGATGAGGACGTTGGTACGTATTTGTATTTTAGGAAAGGCGAAACAAGTCAGGGTGTTAACCCTTTTAGGCACGACCCTAGAACACGACATGTGGATATGATGACCTGGCCTTTGACCTGACCCCAGGTGATATCTGTCGTCCCCGAGGTTGTTCAGGTACCTCACAGCGTCAGCCTGGCCCTTGTAAGGTCTTTGAGACACTTTCTAAACCCCGCGGTTTTTCTCGCTCGTCCTGAAATTTGATGTGAGCACACTGCAGTCTCCCACTCAGGGGTTGGATATTAGTACCTTGAAGAGCGTCCGTTTTCTGTCCCCCTTTTGTTCTATATCTTGAAGTCTCACAATCCAGCAGCCTGTCATCTTCTTGGAAGAGCCAACGGTGGCTTTGTTGTTGTTGATGTTGTTGGGGGGGTTGGGGGGTTAAGGTCGTGGGGGATTATTACCCCGAGGTCTTTCACGTTGTGCTTTTGAACCGTGGTGGAGTCCGCGTCTGTCTGGTATTGTCATGTCTTTTTTTTTTTTTCATTTAATTCGTAGTCTACCTCCTCCCCCATGACAAGAGTTATTGTAGGTTTCCACCATTAAAAGATTCTCTCTCTCTCTCTCTCTCTCTCTCTCTCTCTCTCTCTCTCTCTCTCTCTCTCTCTCTCTCTCTCTCTCTCTCTCTCTCTCTCTCTATCTATCTATCTATCTATCTATCTTACGTTTGAGTCTGGACCTCATGGGCTTTCTTTTTTTTTTACCCCACTTGTGTTTATTTTATTTTGAGTTCTTCTCTAGTCGTCCATTTCACTTGACTTCCCTTGGTGTCACGTCACAAGGAAAGGATTGCCCATTGTATTGCACGTAGGCCACTGTTGACGTCTTCCCATTCTGTGTTCCTACCGTAAAAAAACATTCCGTTCATTGTACCCTCCATGGTGGCGTGTGTTTTGCCCTGATATGTGTCATGTCTATATTATTTATAAAGAAAATCTCCAGTGTATTGTGTTTTTCTGTTTTGTTTGCTTGGAGGTCCTGAGCTAGGATGCTATCTCCTAGCTATCTCCATTTTGTGTTTGGGGAATTTGATGTGTTTAAGAAAGATTATGCTTAAAACAAGGTTTGGTCAGCAGTTTACACCACTGACGAATAATCAGATTAAGTGACTTTTACTCCAGCAATATCGCTGTGTTACTCCTGTAATATCGCCGTGTTACTCCTGTAATATCGCCATGTTACTCCTGTAATATCGCCATGTTACTCCTGTAATATCGCCATGTTACTCCTGTAATATCGCCGTGTTACTCCTGCAATATCGCCGTGTTACTCCTGTAATATCGCCATGTTACTCCTGTAATATCGCCATGTTACTCCTGTAATATCGCCATGTTACTCCTGTAATATCGCCGTGTTACTCCTGTAATATCGCCATGTTACTCCTGTAATATCGCCATGTTACTCCTGTAATATCGCCGTGTTACTCCTGCAATATCGCCGTGTTACTCCTGTAATATCGCCGTGTTACTCCTGTAATATCGCCGTGTTACTCATGTGATATCGCCGTGTTACTCCTGTAATATCGCCGTGTTACTCCAGTAATATCGCCGTGTTACTCCTGTAGTATCGCCGTGTTACTCATGTGATATCGCCGTGTTACTCCTGTAATATCGCCGTGTTACTCCAGTAATATCGCCGTGTTACTCCTGTAGTATCGCCGTGTTACTCATGTGATATCGCCGTGTTACTCCTGTAATATCGCCGTGTTACTCCTGCAATATCGCCGTGTTACTCCTGCAATATCGCCGTGTTACTCCTGGGAGTGTCTTTCCCTGTCGTCTTCAACTAGCGGACGTGTTTCCGGTGTTGTGTACAGACCAGCGGAAGCGGGAAGCCTGGCGGTGGAGGAAGTTTTGCAGCAACACTCGATACTTGGGGTGCTAAGGTCCTGCCTCTCCTCCCCTCCCAGCACTAGCACCTCACCACCCTCCTCCTCCTCCTCCTCCTCCTCCTCCTCCTCTTCCTCCTCCTCCTCCTGTCCACTCCCCTCGTTTCTACTTCCCTTTCTCCTCTTGTATCGTGTTCCTTCTTCTTTTTTTCAATATCTTTCTTTACTTTTTCTTTTTCCCTTTCCTGCCTCTTATCTACCCTCCCTCGTTGCCCTAGCCTTGTGCCACAGCTGCATGTCACCCTGCCAGCGTCCACGTTGCCCTTTGGCTCACTACGCCACACACACACACACACACACACACACACACACACACACACCTAGTTTATGCCAGGTAAGAGTGAGTGTGTTTGTGTGCAGTACACATCATATGTGATCCTTCATTAATGGTGTAATAACAGTTTGCACTTCATGTTGAACCTTTCAAAATGCCGCCCAAGATGTAAACCGAGAATGAAAGATATCAGCTGACAAGAGTAAACAAAGATGGCGGCCAGCTGATTAAAGTATATAGGCCACACAGTGGAAAGAATAACATAAGAAGTGTTTAGTGATGATAAAAAGCATTGATGATAAAGTGAACTGTCAAGATAACAATAACTGTTAAAGAACGTGTACAGTGGAGTAAAGAAGTTAATAAAGAATCATATAGATCGAGGAGGTTTTTCACCAGTTATTCACCACCAGGTAAAAAGGCCGTGAGAGAGATGATACAAGCCAGGCACTATAGTGCACCAGCTGAGGATACCAGGACACATGAGTATAGGTAATGAAGAGCTGAGGAAACTACTAAGGCCGAAGGTACCAGCCAGACTTGGTGACGATGAGACATGCACTGGATCATGAGACATCACCAGGAGAGAGAGAGAGAGAGAGAGAGAGAGAGAGAGAGAGAGAGAGAGAGAGAGAGAGAGAGTCTGTGTGTGACATCCTGAGGGAGAAAATTGAAAACCGGTCTCGTTGCTATATATGAGTGTGGGTAATGTGAAGTATGGTGTATCCAGTAGACGAAATGGAGTTTGTGATGAGATGGGTGGGTTAAAAGGGGGTTGGGATGGTGGGATGTGAGTGCACGACTGCATCACGGTAGAGAGCAGTGACTGGGGATGGCTGCGTGATGTCTCCCCCTCGTAGGATGTTGCCGCAGGGGATGTTCAATAACAGGTGTAAACTGAGTTTGATGATGATGATGGTGATGACCATGATTATAATGAAAAAAAAATTGAGTCATGGTGAAAATGAATAGTCAGACGGTGGCCATGATAATGGCGATAAAACTGATAGACTTATATGACAAGAAAAAGAAGCTGAATGATAAATATAAAGATAAAGAACACAAGATTAAAAAAAAAGTGAAAATAAAAACGTTATTTCATACTGCCTCAGGTGGAGATGTACGTTAAGTCGTTGGCAACAGTTGCCGAAATGCCCGTCCCCTTGTATGCGATGATTGTGTGTGGTTTCGGAAGCTCTCGTGCAGCGGAGGACGTAAAACTAGTCAAGGAATGTAATCTCTGACATCCAGACGTGTGCCTGTATCATGATACATATCTTGCATGTAAATTGAGTAGTATATATGTAAATTTTTACACCCAGCAGGAATTCTGCGAACAGAAAACGAGCAAAATATAGATATGAGAAATGTATGACCAGGAAGCAATTTCAGATGTTCTTTAAATGGAGGTGAGTACGTGGATAGAGACGTTGTGTTGGACAGAGCTAGAGGTGAGACAGAACAGGTCGGAGGTCAAACCACAGGCAGATTAGAAGTCATGAATTTAACATGAGGAAGATGAATAATGAAATTGTTGGCCAGGACATGATGATAAGGAGAAATGCATTAAGCAGACGGCTCTTTACAGCTCGTAGGATATAGATAATGACAAACACATAAGCAAACATTAAAAAAGAAAATACAAGCAAATTATGAAAGTTAGATCATTGTGGAAGGATAAATATCATGGAACTCCAGACTAAATGTTTATTATGTCAGTGAATATGTGAAGGATCATTGTTAAAAGAACGTGGAACTTGTTGAGGTCCCAGAGTGAACCTTGAAGACTGAACGACAACAGTGTAAGTACACCCGACAAATAAAGTATCTTCACGTATGATTTCGATGGATTTCAAAATGAGCGCTACGACTCCTGTTGTCTAGGTAGGGTTGGTAAGCGTGAATGCGAGACGCAATTTCGTGATGATTTTGACAGCTGTTTCATATCCTAATCATCCTCGAACTAGGAGGTAGATAAGATGAGTTGAAATTGATTGAAAACAGTATACTCTAAATTGTATACTCTGTACAACGTACATTAAAGAATGTATTTAAGGGAAACAGGGCTTCCAGTGTGAGGTAAGATTCTAGAGTATTTGTCGATAGCCTTCGTTCGTTGTTCCATTTATATGTACAACCCAAAAATGTAAGGATATATTTTGGGGGGTTTACATAGCAAATTAGAAGGAATCCATGAAGATAGACCATAATAATTGATAAGTAGTTCCTGTAAATAACCCCGACCTAAACATTGGAAATTATAACAACCGCTAAGCAAAACTGAGTTAGAAGAATTAATGAAATACTGTCAGGTGGAATAGATATTAAAAACAAAAAGAAAATAATAATAATCATGTGGTACAGACGCATAGGTATTCATTTTATAGGAAGGGGAAAAAAGAGAATGCTTATGGTTGTAGATACAGTGATAAATGGATCAGAGGACGAAAAAGAGCCGCTAAACTAATGATGCTCTCAGAGACGTTCAGTCAGGACAAGTAAACCATTACACCAGCAATGCACAATCACCATTACACCAGCAATGCACAATCACCATTACACCAGCAATACACAATCACCATTACACCAGCAATGCACAATCACCATTACACCAGCAATATGCAATCACCAATACACCAGCAATATACAATCACCATTACACAAGCAATACACCAGCAATATTAATCACCATTATACAAGCAATACACAGTCATACACTTGACCTTATCATCACAAATGGCATGGCACTCTGCGCAAGACTTAAGAGGTAAATGAAGCGAGCAGATTAAATCATAACATTGTGGAGGTAACCACAGGTGACCATTACACACGGCAGAGGACGGCCCCCTGCAAACTAAATTAAATCGCTTTCCGCTTCGACGAGGTAATATGTAGTGAGATTGATGCATCAGTGGCCCATGTAATGCCAGCAAATTGCTCGGAAATCGTTTCAGTGCGCTCAGTAGGTTACAGAAATGCCTTTCCATATGTCGAACACACACTGTCACAGGGGAATTGTAGGTTTTTAAAGACAGGCGTGTAGATACCAGCACAAAGGAGTGTTTATGAAAGAAGGAAAGAAATAACTGATGGTTTATTGCCAGTTAGTGTTCACAGTAGATTAAATATTCCTATCCAAATATTTTTAAAGGTGATGTATGGCTTATATTTATTCGTGGGTCATTTACGTGTGGCTGTCAGGTTATTTGTGAATCACTTGTTCTTTATATATATATATATATATATATATATATATATATATATATATATATATATATATATATATATATATATATATATATATATATATATATATATATATATATATATATATATATATAATGAAACACGTCAAGGGAGTATAAACCGTAATCATAGTTACCCCTGCGAGGTAGGGAGAGAGAATGGCAGTAGATGCGGTGGGGCTGTGTCGGTTATAGAAAACAGTAGCTTTCGTCTGGGGTAGTGCGATAACTTCGTCAAGTTTTGTTCACACCAACAGGAAACTTTTTATCTTGCCAGTTATCGTTTACTGATCGCTTACCTCAAGTATATGAGGTCTTTCTGATATGACGGGTTTAGTTACAGGTCTCACCATTACAATCTTTACATTGTGAATATTGAATTTTGATATTAGATTCATAGTGCATATATCTGTAAGACGTAAATGTGGTGCATTCTCGAGCGAATACGCCTTCAGTGCCCATCATGTTTCTCTCGTTTTTTTGCTTTGGTATGACGCCGGAATTGAAGTAAGATGTTTTATTGAATTGCTGACATGCTCCATCATCTCATCATGACCGTGTTAAATCGAGACCGAAATAGGAATTTACATCACATGTGTGAGTGTGACAAACCCTCTCGGTCAGTAAACGTAGTAGATTGGTTACGTTGTCGAGCCTCATATTTGCATCAGATGCTTGGTCATTTGAGGACCACAAGCACATATAATCCCGTGTTGTCTGAACATAATTGTGATTAATTTTAAGAAAGTTAACAAGCGTCATGGAATAAACCATCACACTAGTTCATCACAGACGTAACTCAGTGCTATACATTTTAGCCGTTGTTGATGCAGCGCCTGTACTCCTCGAGGATCATCAGTTCAATTACAATACAGTATTCATTGATAGAGGAACGAGAATCGCCTAATTTTATCTAGTCTAGTAAATTCTAGTCTTGGCATTTTTGAGCGAACTGTGTTTCTGTCTTGGGAGTGACATGCCCCGAGAGTGTTTCGAACCAGTGTCGCTTGATATCAAGGTGCATTAAAGCTATTGTGCTTAGCCATGCTGTTAATGCCTCTGTTAACCTTTTCTTCCAAGTTTTGTAATGTTAGGGTGCGTCTTGTTGTGTACAGTGCTTGAGTGACAGCCCAAGCCAGGAGCAATTCACGGGAAAACCTCATAGACTTAATCACAGGAACATGAAAGGGAAGACGACGATTCGACTTGAGCACGCACGACAGTAAGGCTCTTGAGCACGACGGTACAATCCATGGGGGTATGATGGCTAGACCTTCTCGACCCATATATCGTTCAGGTACGACCCGAGAGTCGTGTCTGTCGTCGTGCTCGTGGGGCTGTCCATCGTGCCCGCGGGGGTGTTTAAGGTGAGTGATGAAGCGTGTCTTTTTGGAACGGTCGTTGGCATAAGCACGGCATACATTGTCACTGTCGCGCCGTCTCGCTTAATCATTGGCCGGGGTGGGGGTGTTCGAGGCTCTGTGTAGGGTGGTCCAACTGATGACTGTTTGTGTGTTGGCAAAGATATCTTTTTTTTTTTTTCTCTCACCTTTGGCAGTGTTGTATGCTAGCACTCACCAGTGGCGCTGTTGTACGTTAGCATCTCCCCCCCGTAACACTGTTGTATGCCGGCACCAACCCGTAATACTGTTGTATGTTAGCCACACACAGACGCCGATCGTAACAAGGAAACGTCCCTTTTATGGAATTTGAAATGAGGGAGAAGGTGTTTAGGGAGTCAAGACATGGGGAGAGATGTCATGAATACCAAGAGAGAGAGAGAGCATTAGTAGACTAGGCTTGTAGTAGGATGGCGTCTGCCTACCTACCTGTCCTGCCACCCACCACCTGACTGACTCAGATGAGAAAACCTGGTGCCTGGTACTGTCTCCAGGTACGCGTCACATGCCATCATTTCTTCGAGCCACGGTAGCCTACAATATGTTGTCATCTCCGTCACTTAACGTTATATTCTTGTCGTTGTCACCGCCTCTGCCGCGTGCTTTATTGTGTCTCCTGTACCATTAGCAACAACCAATACTTTACCCTCCTCCTCCTCCTCCTCCTCCTCCTCACCAGTGCCGACCGACCAGCCACCACCGCCACTCCTCCTCACACCAACGCCGACCAGCCACCACCGCCACTCACGACAGTTACTTCGCCTCATGCAGCGATACATTGACCGTTGACCAGAAATAACGGGATGAAGTTGAAGGGAAAGAGATGGTGTGCAAACGTGGGACCAAGACTCTCTCTCTCTCTCTCTCTCTCTCTCTCTCTCTCTCTCTCTCTCTCTCTCTCTCTCTCTCTCTCTCTCTCTCTCTCTCTCTCTCAATTCTTAATGTATACTTTTGGCCGTGACTGGAGCTTCAACATGTTGTATATATATATATATATATATATATATATATATATATATCATTGAAGATGATAGTTACCCTTTGGTCACAACTGCAGCTACGTGGGTAGAGACAAGCCTGTAAGACCGGTGCCTTTCTGAAAGTCTTCCAGCTTCATGTTACTCCGTCGATTTCTAATTTTGTTTCTTGAGCATCAAGGATAACCCGGAGTTCGTTGCTGTGCTACCAAGAATAATTTCTTTATCTATCATATTCTGATATCTTTATTCTTGGTGATTATCCCCAGATGGTGTTAAGTGTGTGTGTGTGTGTGTGTGGCCAGCATCCACATCTACATCAGTAGGTTCTGAGGCCGAGCTGATGGTGGCATCTGGTTGTTTTTGTGTAATTTGTCCCTTGTGTACGATGGTACGACCGACCGACCCTTAAGCACGGCGGTACAACCTCTAGGTATGATGGCCCGGTCTGTTGATCGTTTCGGAAGCCTTCTGACCCCCTCTAGCTAGCTATGCCAGGGACCAAGCTGTAGCATTCGTCCCATCGTAAGAGAGTGTTGGCCGACCCGTCTTGACTACCGAATCCTGACTGTGATCTGAATAACCCAAGGCTCAGCACCTTATCTATAATCTAGACCCGGGTAGATACGTTGGAGAGGCTATTATGCTGTTGGGTATGAGGGATGGAAACCCGCTCGTCCGCTGTATGATCCAGGAGCGTGCGGGGAGGAGCAGGTGGATACAGATAGTCATTACAGTGGTGGACCTTAGGGGCTAGCCTGGTCCCCGCTGGAGCCAACCTTGTGCCTCGCTGTGCCGCTCCCCGCTTGGTCGGTCCACCGGCGCCTGGCACCGCCGGGAATTCAGTCTTCTGAAACTTCCTGTTTTACTGCTGCTGCTGCTACTGAGGCATCAAGATCTGTACTGACCCCAGGAACATGTCGAGGGGCTCCACGTTTGAGCACGATCGCATCACCTAAGGGTATGATGGCTTAGCATTTAACCTTACCCGTAAGGGTCAGGTTGGATGATAATGACAGACCATCACACCCAGAGGTCATACTGTCGTACTTGGTCTTTTCTTTCCGTTCATATAAACGCCATTCAGAGGAGAGGGTTAGCGTTCCTGACCGTGACGCATTCACGGGTCGCCCAAGGCCGAGTGCTAGGTTCGAATCCACAGTCGACCCAGTTGTTCATCCACCCGCAGGTGTTGGTCGATAAAATGGGTACCTGGCTCAGGCTAGGATATATATATATATATATATATATATATATATATATATATATATATATATATATATATATATATATATATATATATATATATATCATAAAGCGCTAATGGGATGGCCTTGATTAGGGTCTCAGCTACCCGAGCCGTCTCAGGTTACATGAATAAAAAAACACATAGGTCTTGGTTCAATGTACGGTCGGGGGGGAGACGAGCGTGCGACACGTGTGAGCCGTATGTGTGTGTGTGTGTGTGTGTGACCTACTTGTGTTCGAGTGATCATCTGGAGGTGATGTGGTTAGGGTGACCAGATGTGACGAGCCATCTGGCGGCCCGGGGGAGACTCGGCCCACGGTGGAGGTGGTATTAGTAGTTGGAGGGAGGGAGGAAGGGTAGGTCCCAGCACACGAATCAGTACGTTACTTGAGATACATTATCAGAGTCGTGACAGCGAGGGGGATCATGTCCGGAGGTTCTGGGAAGGTAACGTGAGATCACGACGCCGAGAGACGTCGAGAGGAGAGAGAGAGAGAGAGAGAGAGAGAGAGAGAGAGAGAGAGAGAGAGAGAGAGAGAGAGAGAGAGAGAGAGAGAGAGAGAGAGATTTATTGTACAAGGGTGAGCGTTGTGTGTGTTTGTGTGTCGCACGATGGACCACCCCTCATTAACTTCCTTATGATGGACAATTACCTCCGGAGAAACTGGCCTCCTCGGAACATATGGTTGGGTGGCGCGGTTGGCGGTGTGGGTGTTGTGGTGGTGGTGGTGGCAGAGTACTGCTGATGATTGACACTTCTATTGGGAGATTGTTGGCGGGGATGGTGATGGGTCACGGCGTTTCTCCTCCAGCGCCCCCCTCTTGGTCACCACCACCCATACCATAGCCGAGGGAAGGTTTACCCACCTGGTTACCTTCTTGGCAAGCCTTACCTTACGTATGGCTTACGATGTGTTCGTAGGAATCATATATGTGCCACACAGAGCCCGGTCGCAATGCGTCGTAATGTTCCGCTGCTTGTACAGGCTGTTGGAGGCCAAAGCCCGCAAGTTCAACAGGTACACACAACTTCTTATGGACTATTAGTGTTATTTAAGGGTTCGTATTCACCTGGTGTTTTGCAAAACCTGTTCCCGTTTCTGTTGGTAGTGTTACACAGGTATAATAGATTGTCTTTATTCGTATATAGTAATGTTTCCATGAACAGTATACTATGCAAGGTTAGACCTCTCCCTGTTTTTGTGATAAGACATTGCAGGAAACGATTCTCTGAGAATAGAGACCATTGTGAGGGGTTTGGTAGAGGAGTAGTGCGTGAGGGTCGGGGTGTGTGGCAGGATTACTGGTGATGGGTGATGCTGATGTGGTGACACGTCCATGTCCTCTCCCTCCCCCGTCCTCGCTCCCGTGCTCGCCCGCCCTCCCTCTCTGTCCTTTTGCGTGTTTTGGCTACGTGTTCTCTACCGTCCTACATACGTGCTCTCATTCTTTTGGGGTCCATGCCCTCTGTCGTCCTTGCTACGTGTTCTCATTCGTTTAGGGTAAGTGCTCTCTTTCGTCCTAGATACGTGCTCTCTGTCGTCCTGGATACGTGCTCTCTTTCATCCGAGGTACTTGCTCTCTGTCGCCCAGAGTACGTGCTCTCTGTCGGCCTGGGCACGTGTTCTGTGTCGTCCTTGGCACGTACTGTCAGATTCTTGGGGCGTGCTTCCTCTCTACGTGGTCATGTTGACCTCACGCCCCTTCAGTGGTACCTTGAAGGATATACGTAAGGTACACTGTTGCACATGTCTGGTGCCTTCCCTCAAGACAGGTACTATCATCGTAAAGACTTTGTGTGTCCAGCTAGGCACGGGTCTGTAGCGGTATAAGTGTGGCTGCTGGCTGACCTCTTTGCACACATATTTTTATGATAACGTTACCTCATGCACTAGAAGTAGTACACGCTGATGACATAGTGTGGGTGTAACCCATCAGGGGAGGTTTCATGGTGGAGGGAGGTGGGTGTGAGGGAGGAGGCAGGGAGAGGGTGGTTGCAGCCGGGACAGGGATGCAGTAATTGTGGAGCATCAAGAGACAGGAAGGTTCCTGGTAATGGAAATGGAGTTAACAATTACGAGGAAGATGAGCAGACGAGAGGGCCGTCCAGAGTTTTTATTTGCCTTGTGACTTCATTCGTCACTGAAGATGTCAGGCAGGAGTGAGTGCGTCAGGCACCAGATGGCACTGAGACGGACGATGTGAGGTTAAAGAGACGAGAGAGGAGGCAGAGGAATTTGTTAGAGATGTATGGCCTAGGCTGGGAAGGAACGGTATGTCACAACACTACCGAGAAGACGACGTGATCAGCTGGGTTTTCGTAATGCTTGATGTGAGCGTGGGTGTGTTGAGGGCTTCCCACAGAAATGCCAGGATGCTGGTGGTGGTGGTGGGAGTCTGGTAGTGAGGAAACAGGAGGGGAGTGGTAAGGCAAGGCGGGCGGGTACTGCCGCGGCGCGCCGTGACTCAAACACATGGTAGAGACTCATGGTAACCTGAGAGGCTGTGTCTTCTGCGGGTGTCATTGGCCCTGGCCGGCTCCCTAGGGCAGGGGTGTGGGCGTGTGAACCAGGCACTCGGATGAAGCCTACCTCCCTTGAGGTGGGCGGAGGTATTTCCTGACGAAAGTCCAGGATGACATGGGTTGATATAGAGACGTGACATAGTCATATTAGGACACCGCAAGAGTCACTTTCACAATAGCTACTTGTTAGAGCTAGGACGACTGTAAGAATACGACATTTTTGTGTTATGAACCATGACGCCACACAGCTAGGCAGCATTTCAAAGAGCCTATTGACTAAACTTACTTCGAGGATCGTGAGTGCTGCTCGAATTTGGTAGCCTTAAACACTTCTTTTTTTGGGAGAAATGATCTTCTGGGTTCAGAACTTCCTAAGGCTGTCTTTGCTCCGTGGAATGCAGATGAGAGAGAGAAGAGAGAGAGAGAGAGAGAGAGAGAGAGAGAGAGAGAGAGAGAGAGAGAGAGAGAGAGAGAGAGAGAGAGAGATCATCATCATCATCATCATCATCATGAACAGGAAAGGTCGTAAAAGGCATGGTCTACAACTATTTGACATTCAGAAATAACTTCCTGCTGACACAACAGGTATAGAAGACTGTGTGAAATGCTACCTATAAAATCCGCCTAAGGGGCGATATGCACACATTGACAGAACGCCTGAAACATCCTGGGCCCGAGACTCTTTAACACTCTCTCAGCAGTTACCAGTAACATCATGGGATACACAGAAGTTCAGGTGTGCCCCGGACGGGGATTTACAGAGTATACCGGACCAGCCATGTTGTAGGGTGGACTTAGGCCTGCTGGCTGCGGCTTCCAACAGCTTGATCGACAAACGACCTCACCCAGCCAGCATTCTGGGCCTAGCCCGGACTCTGGGGATAGAAGACCTCGGAAGATTACTCCAGGTATACACCAAGTAACTCTTATAAAGGTTTTATATATATGCCATTCACTGATCATCAGACTGAGGAGGAGCAGTATGGCTGTAGTAATGGTAGACGATATGTGAACGAAGTGTTTGCTATGAAAAAATGTATGCGAGAAATACTTTTTGAAAGATGAGAACTTGTATTAGGTTTGACGGACGTTCTATATAGATATATAGATACATATACGTATACATACATATAGATACATATAAGTATACATACATGTAGAGGAAGGCACGTGCGAAGTGGGTGTTTGGTGTGTGTGTGTGTGTGTGTGTGTGTGTGTGTGTGTGTGTGTGTGTGTGTGTGTGCTGGTGTGGCCACGGACGCACATGTCTGGGAACGTCATCTAAATACTTCCACATGTGCCAGGATTATGTAAAGCTGTAGTGTTGAGGCCCCGCCCGAGTATGTGCAGATTTCTCCATAAATTATCCAGCCCTTGGCTGTTCTCGTGTACTTGTATGTGCGTATGCATGCGTGTAGGTACGAATGATTGGATGTATCGCCGTACTGGACCAGATCTTCGCATGTCTCTGGATTAAAAAGGATAGTAAAGGAACCTCTTACCCCCACATGTAAGGAGTAAAGAAAGTCTTCACCCACCACAGTACTAAGTGGGCGGTCTTAAAGCGTTGGGCCTGGGGCGTCTTGTCCTGGGTGTTTTACAAGCCAAGACTCGCAGGCAGAGCTCACCCCGTACATGTAGTTTTGAGACATTTTCTCGTTGGATGCCATGAACATGCATACGTATGCCCATGAATACGGAGTAAGGAGTGCTTATGGGGACGTGAGTGCGAATTCATGACATGCAGTTTGAACATTTTTCTGGAACTTGATATATATATATATTTTTCGCTGTCTCCCGCGTCTGCGAGGCAGCGCAAGAAAACAGACGAAAGAAACATCGTCAAAGGTTCCCTACCACCAGGACATCAACCATCTCTCCAACATCATAACCACAGATTCCCTATATATATATATATATATATATATATATATATATATATATATATATATATATATATATATATATATATATATATATATATGCAGTGAATTCTACCCCGTCAGCTTGACGTGCCGTGCCTCAGTACCAGGCTGTGTGGTGGTTATTGAGACCCAGGTACAGGTATGTGCAGACTGGGCTAGAATACATGCTCTCTCCTGGTGGCAACACTGGCTCTACACCTGTCGTCTTTGAAGCTTTTGGAGAATCTTCCGTCCACCAGAGGAAGAATTAATTAAGACAGTCTTCATAGCGTTCATTCCAGACTAAGAAATGGTTACGTACTCCCGCCCCCCAGGAACCTCTTCCTGATTCAGGGGCTCACGCAGTGCCCATGAAGACAGCCACGTCCACTGCCTGATGCCACAGGTCGTGAAGTTTGGTGATGTGTGATTGTCTGAGGAGTGGAAGTGAAGGGCATTTGAGGAGGTAACGTTCGATGGCTTCATTGTGGAAGTTGCCGAATCTGTGGTTATGATGTTGGAGAGATGGTTGATGTCCTAGTGGTAGGGAACCTTTGACGATGTTGGATCAGTGTTTATGATGTAGAAGAGATGGTCGGTGTCCAGGTGGTAGATGGGAAAACTGTGAGAATGATAATGTCGTGTGTTGATTTCGAACCGGATGCAGATGAGGAAAATGTACAGAGAGCTCTTTCACACCCCGGAGCGAATGTCAAGAGTTCATATCTACCGGGAGTAAAACATGTCACTCGGACTGTATTCCCTGGAGTATAAAATGAAGAGATGTGATATATACGTAGATCATCCTTAAAGGGATAGCTCCCAGTGTACGTGATAATATCATATTGGGATAACCGTCCTGAAAGAGTGGAGTAAACACACTGAAACATTCACAAGGCACCATGGCATTAACAGGAGAATACATGGTATGTAGCCTGGGTCCTAAAGTGGTTATTCACTTACAATATGGACCTGCCCATTATGTAGTTCAAACAAGAATAGTAATAACCAATAACTGTAGAGTGCACCTGATCTATGTTTATGGATGGTACGTAAAAGCTCTCAACCACGGCTTCGACCAGGTGGGACAGAGGGATACGGGAACTTGGTGTTAGAAAAGCAGTGGGAATCAAATCTAACTTCCCAAGTTACACTGGTCATACCTAAGATGTATGTAACCTTCATTTTCAAACGTTTTCTTACTCAACACCTTCAAATATTCTCGAAATCCACATCTATTATCCTATTGCTTTTGCAGTTACGTTAGAGACGTATAAGAAAATCTTACTTTAGGTACGAAGTTGACGTGGTTGACCTCGTAAGATACTTTCTCTCTATCTTTATTGTGTGTTGGATTAGTCAGTTTATTGTGTGTTGGATTAATCAGTTGGGTCGTATGTTCGGTCCCTGTGAGACCTATCGTCTTATACCATTGACAACTGGAGAGGAGGTTTGTGTAGTACACTTGCTTAGCTCCTTTTAGGACGACGATATGACTCACGGATATTGTGGCGAGACCTTCGACCTCGGGTCAGGTCGGAGGCCAGAGATCATGATACCCCAGGGTCGTCCCGTCGTGCTGCCCAGAGTTCCACCTCACGACCGAAGTTTTAGAAGCGTTGGTGACGCCAAGTTTAGAACCAGCTTCTTTTTTTTCCGAATCCCGTTGAAATATCCCAAGTTCGAGGCCAATTTGACACTGACTTGGAGTACCGCGTCACATCTTATAGTAGAGGTCCGCGTCACACTTCTCTTTGGAGACGCGCGTCACGCTCCTTTTTTTTAGAAGCTGACGTCACACCACAAGCTGGAAGTTGGAGTCGCGCGTCACGCTTAGTGTTCGGAGCGGACGCCAGACCACGAGTGTGAGGCACGCGTCACACCCCGCGTTGGAAGCCGACGCCACACCACAAGTCAGAGGCGCGCGTCACACGTTCAGCTTGGAGTTCCGTGTCACACCCGAGTTATACGGCCGCCTGCCGTTTATGTTCGAGACGTGCCGCCCGCCCTGGGGTGGTGGCCCACATCGTATACAGGGACACTGGGAGACTCATTCCTCCGCTCCCTCCCGGGGATGGTCGACATGGGGGACATAACAAAGTAATATCAGTAAAAAGAAAAAGTTCAGTATGTTGGTGGAGACGTCCAGGGCCCGCTGTTCCTGCTCAGATCAAGAAAACATGGTGGGGTTCCCCTGTGGAACTCCTCTTTCCTTGCCTGCAGTTCTAGCATCTTGATCAACCATGAGAGGTGTTTAGAGCCAAAAGCTTTATGGCAGTGCGGGAACACGCGCATTCCACCATTCCAGTGAATGAATATTTTGTCAGGTTGAAGTGATGAATGGGATTGTAATGGGTAAGTGAGGTCTGCTGGCAATCCCGACTGAAATGTTCTGACTGGTGTGTTCCTTGACCTAGTGTTGAGGAGAGAAACCTGTCTCCAAAAGTCAGGTATACTTTTAAGTATGTCGTATGTTAGGGTGTGTGTGTGTGTGTGTGTGACATCTTGAAGAGGCCAGCGTTCGTTACATGTTGAATACCTTGACGATGTGTAAAGACTCTCTCTCTCTCTCTCGCTTCTCCTGTTGAGTGTGAGACATCCCCTGACACCGGCTGGGCGACTTTTATCCTTTGAAAAGTATTCATCCACGGCAGGGTTTGTATGAGCTCTGGTTGATGATGGTGGTAGGTGGTAGGAGGCGTAGATGTGATGCTTATGCTGCTGCTGCTGCTGCTGCTGCACGCCTAGGAATGTAAACACTGTACCAGCCAGTATGTGGGGGAACTCCTGGTGGGCGGCGGCAGCTGCTGGAGGACGCCTTCCCACCCCACCATCCCGCTAGTCAGCCCTCCGCCACCAGGTGTAATGTCGTCATTGAGTGCCGTCGTACCATCTTGTCTGACGTATTCGCTGTGTTTATGTAAATGATTTAGTAAATTTAACCCAGTCCCGTGTCCCAGTCACACTTTATCATTGAAGAGCGGGATATGTGGTGTGCATATGTGTGTGTGTGTGTTTATGTTTATGTATTACTCGTTCACGGCCGAACCGTCTCTACGTTTAGGCCCCTTACTTCGGTTTTAGGCATTTCTACTCACGTTGGCGCTGTGTCAGGGGTTGTAGTCTCTTGGGGTAATACAGTTTATGCACTTGGCGTATTTCGTCAATTATCGTCTTTAGTAGGCGCCTTGTAGAGGTTGACGTATTTGAGGTAGAAAGCTTAGTCTTGATGCTGTATTTGATCAGACGGCCGTTGCGTTATGAGCGGCTATTGCCAGTTGACGTATGAGACCGAACATCAAGAGCGAGATAGGAAGGGTAATGGGTCACCGCTGAGAGATATAAAAGTGGGTATGTAAACATGAGATGATGGAGTTGGTACCGCCGGGGGGCCTCCGCCCACACAGCGAGCAACTCGTGCCGTCTTCACGTAAAAGACTTAACTAGATGTTGTGATAAAGACGGGAGGGTGTGCGCTGAGCCAGTGGCGGCGAGTGACGCCAGCTGCTAATTACAATTTCAGCTTACACTTGCTTTACCCTTTGGCTGGGTGCATATTCTTGAATATTTTTTGGGGGGAGGTAGTCATTACGTCCTGACGTGGGACGGACGTTGGGATATAATATATTATAATATCACTTCATCACTACTGCCGAGCAGACTTGGTGATTAGGATGGTGCTCTGTGAACCTGTGGTTTACTAAGACAGGGGGGGCGCCTGGCAGTGTTTACATACACGTACGTCAGGCGCATGTGTGAAGGTGTAGCTGGCTGGGGCAGTGTTGATTGTGCAGGGTGAGGGAGGAGATGTTGGAGGGGTTTTGGTGGAGGGTGATAGAGGAGGGGTGTGTGATGGAGGAAGTATCGGGGTCACTTGGAACTCTCCCCGCCACGCCCTACGCCCTTCTCCCGTCCCTCTTGGGTTAACCAGACTCATGACATGATTACCTCTCATGTTGACCATAGTTAACTGTTTCCCTTTTAACTTCTGTATACTGTCTTTACTTATAATAACATCGTTTAGTTTATTCCATTCATCTACGACTTAAACTCTGCGAACAAAAGTTCTTGTCAGACATTGTATGATGGCCTCTGGTGGCTGCTCTTTCCTTGCATCTTTCAAAGAATTCTTCCCTCACACCGTAGTCAGATTTGTTGAAGGCTGTAATCAAGTCATCTTGTTATCTCGTCTCGTATGTGGACATCTGTATCGCCTCGCAACTCTCCCCGTAGCTAATCTCTTTTTATTTCAGATACCATCTATCCTTCCGTCTTCTGGACCTTCTGTGGTAGACCTTTCTTGTTCGTTAGCGTCGCATTGCACAGACGTGTCCGTGTCGCATGTCCTCTCGTCTGTTGCAGGGAGTCACTTGTTTATTCAGTGAAGATGTTGCTACGGTTCTCGTCAGAGGCAGTCAGACCCCGTACTATACCAGCATCCGAAAAGAACAGAATGGCATACGACCCACAACTCTAGTGTGGATTTTGCCTGACTAATGATATCACTTATAAAACGGTTTAACCTGGCACTTAATCTGGAGCTAAACATTCAAACAAACAATTCCACTCTTGGCCAAGGATGTTTTAGATTTTACGAACGTTGTATCCACCCATTGTTGTGCGATGCATGGTAACCTCGCTGCACTGCAGGCGACGTAAGCGTTCCATGGAACACCGAGCTAGGATGCTTCTTAAAGGCGACCCAACTTAAATCAAAGCCGACCCAACTTGAATCACATCTTTCAAGTAAGGTTCGATGTAACTCTTAGATTATTTATTGGTAATCTTACCAATGTATTTAGATGCATTTCCGTTATTAATCTGTTGACAGTTTGCTTCCATGAACAGTTCTGATGACTTGTTCTGGCGACAGATTGTGCTCGACATCCAACCACAAGTCTGACACAGATTCGTGTCTTCTTTATTTTCCCAGTGTCCTGTCGTATGTACAGATGTCAGAAATATCACGTCACGCACTGGAGAAATATGTCAAGTCCCTGAATATCCGGAATGTTGTTGTGGGTGTTTTAAGTCTGCAGGCTAGGACGTCAAACAGCCGGACTGATCCAAAAAGAACTGGTCACCTTGGTGACAGAATGAGCTGTGGATGTGGAAACGACCCAGAATCGACCTCAGGTATACGTAAAATGTCAGGTTACCGCTCTGTACTGTGTACAGTTCGCAATATATTGCTTAAGAAAAGGTTATTAACCCGTGCTGTTTGGGATGTTACAGATATTTCATTTTCTTCCTATTAATCGTTCTGGTGTGTTATTTGACCGACATGTATGATGTGCAGCCTTGTTTACCAGTTTATTGTACTATTGGTCTAACATTTCCTTATGATTTACGAAGCATTATACACGTTATTTTGGAACGCGAGTTACTCTTGGGAGAGTGATGTAAGGCTGTATAGGGAGGAGAGTGTGGCGGGGTCTGGCAGAGCTTGCTGCTGCTGATGGAGAGAGTCACGGGTGACAGAGTATAGTGCTGGGGGGGAGGGACTTGTGACAAGCGGAGAGCAGCAGGAGAAATTCCCTTGGGGCTGGCTGCCCCGTCCGTGGGTGGTGGTGCCCCTGCCGGCCAGCTGGCTCAGTCGTCGGTAGCGCACGCTCCCACACGCAGGTGCTGAGCCCACGCCTCGCCTGCACCTTGTGGGCCCCGGCCGCGCGCGCTGCCGTCTTTTGTATCAGTGAACTATTATTTTACGCGTCTGTTCGGCCAGTGATGTGGGCGGAGGAGTGTGTGATTGTTGTGTTCGCGTCAAGTGTCGGCCGTTTTCCCCCGCGTTCGTGCAGCAACTCCCGCGGCGCCCACAGTTATAATACTCTTTTGTTCACTTTCGTATTGTGTTCATTTGTTATAATGCTCTGTCTTCACTTTCGTGTTGTGTTTATGAGAGTGTACACATGAACTGTGACGCTGCTGGGTTTATTTACACAGTCTGATGTCCTCATCTGGATGCAGATGAAGGCACATCATATATATTGTGGGAGATTTTTGTTGGAACACCAGATGATTTCTGGTTAACGCTGTGCTTTGGCCGGTAGAATTTATTACATGCACTGTGGCGCCTAAAGCATCTCATTTTCTGTACATTGTGGCGCAGGCTCTGTACATTTTGGCTCAGGATCGTTATTTTCCGTTCCGACATAATGGAAGGAGGTCACGGGAGGAACCCGACGCTGGACGACCAACTCGGAGCAGCCAAGCACTGGCTAAGCAGGTGCTTCAGAGTTCAAGGCTATGTTATGGTGGTGAGGCTGACGAAGCTGTGGGCATGTGCAATGATGGTGGTAGGAGGTGTGGTTGTGGTGGTGGGAGGTGACAGCCGAGATGGTGGCACGGAGGCCAAGGGACACGGAGATTATGAGACAGGTGTGTCACGTACTGCCTCCCTCGCCCTCCTTACCTCTCTCCTGGGCCCCACTCCTCCCCTGACTTCTCCCTCACACACACACACACACACACACACACACACACACACACACCTTCGCTTGATCTACCATCTTACCCAGTGCTGAATGTGTAGCGGCTATCACTCGGTGTAGCATTTAATCCTGCACATTGCTTGTCATGATCCTAATGTCTTTCCACTCTCTACTTTCTGTTCTCTTCCACCATAACAAACACCCTCGTTTGGACCCAGTGGTTTGTTGCCTCTCGAATTCATTTGTTTACGTTTGTATCGTTCAGGTGAATACGGTGACTTGGAATGTTGCGGTGGACAGGGAAGAAAGAGTTGAACTTACGAAAAGTCACTAAAGGAGGACAGACTTCTGACTTTGCTGGCCGGCCAGGTGGGTCCCTCATGTCGCAAGATTCATGAGCCACTGCCGCTCATGGCCCGGTCAGCCGTCACAACACAGAAGGACTTAGAATTTACCGTCACAACACAAGAATTACTTGGAATTTACCCGTAGACTTTTATTGTCATTATATTACGGTCGTTCACAGCTTTTCAAGTATGACAGGGATTCGGTTCGTCGTATGTTTACATCGAAGAATCCAGGACCAGATCTCGGCCTGGACGACGCGTGTGGCAGACTTATTTGTGTTTGTTGAGAAATCGGCTGTTGGAGAGAAAAACAGCTTCTCTGGGTTACATTAAGATTCGTCGCTGTAGAACTTGTAGAGTGTAGTCCCGACTTAGTCTTAATGGACGAGGTGGTGAACCCTGCTATGTAGGGCTCAGACACATGACAGACAGTGGCGGAGGATTTGGGTGCGTCACTAATTTTAGAGGTTAGGTTGCAAAGGCATCCCCGACGGCTTATGTAAGTCAACCTTTTCTCCTCTCTTTTTATTCCTAACTGATCCGCCTATGGCTGACTTGAAGTGGTAAAGCCGCTCTTGTCGGCAGCCTACTTTCCTCGGGCTTTACTCAGGGTGAATCCACACACACACACACACACACACACACACACACACACACACACACACACACACACACACTCTCTCTCTCTCTCTCTCTCTCTCTCTCTCTCTCTCTCTCTCTCTCTCTCTCTCTCTCTCTCTCTCTCTCTCTCTCTCTCTCTCTCTCTCTCTCTCTCTCTCTCTCTCGAACCTGTGCCCAC
The DNA here is from genome assembly GCF_036320965.1 of Panulirus ornatus. Lineage (NCBI taxonomy): Eukaryota > Metazoa > Arthropoda > Malacostraca > Decapoda > Palinuridae > Panulirus > Panulirus ornatus. Next base: position 8,318,935 of record NC_092239.1, read on the forward strand.
GTCTGTGGTTTCCTCTGCACAAGTTCCCTTCCAGCTCCAGATGGACAGGGCGTATGCACCGGATGGCATACCTCCTCTCTTCGTTGAGGAGTATGCCTCTCAACTATTTCTGACCCCTAGCTCGCTTATTTTATCCCCATCAGGAAAAAAAAAAGAATCGAAACTTTTTCTCTGTTCTTGGAAGCATGCCTTGGTGCAGGCTGTCCCTAAAAAAGGAGACCTTTCTAACACTCCCGCTATCGTCTCGTCGCTCTGACTGACGTGCACAACTCTCCTCACTTATCACTTTCTGAAACTTCTAGAATGCCATTCCCATCTTTTGCATCACTATCGCTTGACTTGTGCAATTCAGTGTGTTCCTCTGATGTTCTCTTCTGTGGCCCACCTCAGGCCCTCGGCATCTTGAAAGCATGTGACAAGAAGTGCACAAGTCGTTACACTCTATGGCACCCTTTCTTCGTATCCTTTTTTTATATAAGTTTTGATCGTTTTACCATATCATCCGACTGTGGCCTGGCATGTTCCCTCGCCAGACCGTCTGCTGTATTGAAGATAAAGAACACAACGTGGGTTACACCCTCGCTAAATAATAATAGGGTGGTCACGACGATGGGTGGTGGCAGCAGCCGTGGTCAGTAGATGGAGAGCAGCTGCGCATCACGCCCGGAATGTTAACCGTTGCGCTGTTGGTAGGGTAAACACCCATCATTTTGAGCACTGCGTTATCGCCCAGCTGTGTTGTACGTCTCCCAGCCGTGCCTCCTCACATCTTACTTGCTGGTGGTGGCGGTGGTGTGTGTGTGTGTGTGTAGCTGCACTGTCCTTGGACAAAGGTCCTCCACATAGCCATACATTGTACCGACCTGATCACTAGTCTTAGGCTCGTTTTTGCCATGTTTAGCAGTACTCGTGTCCTTCCTAGGATCTCTTGTTATCCATCCCTAGCAGGTCTGATACCCTAAGGCATTAGTGTGTCCGTAGGGTTTGGTGTAGGTCTTTCACAGATTTGTCACTGGTGTGTTCGTCAACCACTGGATCACCTGAACGCGACGGTTCGACCCCATACGTAAGATGCCGTGACATGTGACCAAATTCACAAGGGTCAGGTGACCTCCAGGTCATACCGTTGTGCCCATGGGACTTCATTTGGTAGCAGGATGATTTAGTGCATGTTTGTCAGTTTCATGGACGAAGGTATCATAGTGGAACAGTCGTTTTCTCACTGTAAATTTGTTGGTATAGATTACTGTGTGTAGCGCATATGGACGTGCTGGAGGTGGGCATGTTGGCATAGAGGGGTGCGCTGCTGTCTTGTGACACACCAAAAGCGTGTGTGTGCGCGCGCGCCCTATCTGTGATGGTATACCGTATGTGTGGTGTTGTGCTGTATGTGATGGTATACCCTACGTGATGGTGTACCGTATGTGTATTGGTGTACCATATGCGAGGCTGTTAGTGTGGAGGAATGTGCTGGCGAGGGTTGAGGGTGAGGGGGTGGGTGGGTGGGTGGGGGATTGTTGCATGCCAGTTTCACTTAGCTTACGGCCACCCTGGGCGCCTGATGTTTCTCCCTCGTCATTCCTGCGTCCGTCTCACTGCACCCCCTCCCTCTTGTTCTTGTGTCAACCTCCCCTTGCACCGCCTGCCTTCGACCTTCCCCGTGTCCCGCCTCACACAGGGCAGGAGCCTTGCATCCGAGCCAGGGGAGTGTGCACTGCTGCCAATATACGTAGTTCGGGGGTGACGTTACGAAGGACGTTTCATAAAACCAAGGTCCCCTTGATATGTGCATGTTGCTTATGTCTGTCTACAGTCAGCTGATATAAACACCTTTGAGTCTATTCTGACCTCTGATTATGAGAGTTCTTCATTATAATTTGTTGCAGGGCTCAGTGCGCCTGTGTTTGTGTGTGTCAGGCAGCCATTATCTGGTGTTTATATCCCTGCTGTTCGTAAGTGAGAAGTTTATTGTATGTTCCCTGAGGCGGGCTTGGGACGTCACAGCTGTGTGCCTATGGTTGTTGACTCGCCTATTATGAGTGTTAGTGTGAGGCAGCGTTGGTAGTGTTGCGCCCTCAGGGACCACAGCATCCAGTGTTTCACACATGTATCGTCACACAGACATTTGAATGCTTGGAGAAAGTAGAATTGACGTGCTGTAGCCCATGAGAGGGAAATGTTTTTGAGTCGTGTCCCTAATGAAAGTTTTAAGTAAATCATACGATTAGTTGTGGATGCTGTTTATACTGAGTGTTGGGGTGTCCCCCTCTGCTTGGCAGATGTATGTTCTGATAACGCCCTCAATCACTGTACGTGTCCGTAGCTTACCGTAGCAGCACCCTCAGTCTCCGTCCGTGTCCATGGTGTACCATAGGAACACCCCACTCTCACTGTTCGCATTTATATTGTACTTTAGCAACACCCCAGTCACCGTCCGTGGCCAGGGTAATGTCCTGACACAAGCCTTGGTCGCTGACGTTGGCCGTAGGGTGTCATAACATCCCAGTCACAGGTCCTGGGCTGGATTGTGTCATCACAGCAGCCCCAATGATGCTCCTGTGTCACACAAGTACTGCAGTCACTGTCCATGAGCGTAGTGTCACAAGAACAGCCCCAGTTACTGTCAGTAGCGGGATTGTGTCGCAACGCCATATGTGTAAATGTGTACCAAGACTTATTCTTCGTATAAACCGTTACCACACCCTGTAGGTTTAGTCCCGGCAGACCTGCAATGGAAACAAGATGATGACGACGTAGGTTGGTCCTGAATGTATGTTGAGGGAGCTGTTGGGTTTATTTTCTCCTCTCGTGTGTCTTCCAAGATTTCCGGTGTAGCATATACACACTAGGACTTACTTCCCTACGTGGGGTTGGTCCCAGCTGGTGACATTGGCAGCCCCACACCACCTCATTTCGAGACTTGTCTCTCTCAGTCCTCCCTCACGTGCCCCACTCAACAAGCAGCCGACATTAGACCCGTGCTGCAACTGACCATCCCAGCTGCTAGCACAGGGTCGCCTGAAGAAAGTGTTGCTCTAACTTGACCTGTCTTGCTGTTGACATCATATCCTTAACTTAGTATTTTATTGCTGGTAAGTTGTCCAGTCCTCCCATTTCTTCCTCCCCCTCTCCCTCACTGTGTTGTCACCTCCTTTGTGTATTGCCACCATCCTTTAGGTTACAGTAACTAACTCACCTGGGAGTTTGAAAAAAAAAATCATGTTATACGTTTGCCTTCATAAAAAAGTAAACATTATCTTCTGAGGAACCTTATTTTTTTTGTAGTGTTTTTAATGTTTTAATGTGTGTACTGCCAGAAATTTCTTTTGGAGGGTCACCATGTGTGTGCAACTGAGCAAAGGACGTCCATGACCCCGACAGTAACTTAGTGTAAGTTTACCGTCGTCCCCAGCTTGTCGCTGTGACCCCAGGCTTGACACCTTTGTTCTCTGATGTGAGGTGGTGCATGCGCTTGCCTTCGCCTCGCTCCCACCATATAAAGATCTCCCACAGGAAACTACAGTATATTTTTCCCCTCTGTTTTTGACTTGATTTGTTCTCAGTTGAGATGAAATTGCTGTAGTGTGCGAATATATTCTTTTTTTATGTATGTCAGATGCTTTCTTGTGTGAGTCACGAAAGATGGTAAGAGTGCCCTAAGATGGCAGGCAGGTGCGCCGATGGTCGGTAACTCAGGTGTGGCCGCCTCGACCTGAATACCACCTCTCCACCCGGCCTTACCCACCCACATCAACCCCCTTCACGTGAGCTCCACACACGAGAGGCCTTATAATTAGGGGTTCCTGGGCACCGCCCGCGGTTTGTCGCTGATGTAGAACCGACCACTCGGAGTGTTTACATTCGCTCCTGCCTGCACAGAGTTACTTAGGTCGAATCATTATTTACGTGAGCGAGAGGCCAGGAGGATGTATATCACAGCATCAGTGTCTGTATAGTTTTGTAACTCGTGTCCTAAATACGGTACAGTAAAGTGTGAATATATATATATATATATATATATATATATATATATATATATATATATATATATATATATATATATATATATATATCGTTGGTAAACACTGTATTCTGAGACTTTTGATCTGCCAGTTTTTTTTTTTTTCCTTTTCGTTTCTTCCCGCGTCACTTCACGTTGTGATGAAGTTTGTTCGCGTGAAATGGCACGTTTTTATCCCACCTCACGGTAGGTGCTGGCAGTAGTAGGTAGACGGTGTTGATAACATAGAGAGGGTGCGGAGGCTGCGGTAGTGGTGCCAAGAGACGCTGCTGATAGTGTGTTGGTGGTGTGTGTGTATGTGTCTTGTCGGTTCCTGTTTGCTGGAGGCGGGAATGGCCGCCGTCCGGGTATTACCCACAATCCCCGTGGACCAGAGGGACGCACTAGGCTTCACTGGTGCGCGCCCCACTACCTTCATCATCCTTGGCATTTATTTAAGTCGTCGCGAGAGTCACGTCGCCGTTACTTGGGAAGAAGTTGCGACGTAAATGGAATGACACCGTGGGGACTGTGGAGATTATATATAGGACGCGCTTGGGGACAGCTGTAGGGCGGTCGTCATATAATTTTTGCTTCGTCACAAATCCTCTTGTCTGTGTTGGAGGACACTGTATATCGACACGGTGACATATTCATCCACCGGTTGATGTCGTCACCGTCAGCATATCCTGTGCATTATTAGTCTTGTATTCCAGTCTGCTCTGATGCTCTGTGGGTGTGCGTATGTTTAAAGGGAGCCTGGACCGCCATTTGTAGTATCACCAAAGCCATTAACACGGCTCCCCGTATTTTACGACAGAGTAAGGACCCTCTGCATCCCAGGGCCCGTTTGGGCCCACCTGTCGCCCTCTCATGTCACTGCACACTGTAGTATTGTTGCCTCCTGCAATCCCTTTTTATTCCGTCTTCTCCCACAGTACCCGAAAAACTTTTATGCTTATGTTTAGCACGTTAGAGCATTCCTAGCAGGGAAGCTAAAGATACGACGTAAGCGTTCCTATAAAAAAAAAAAAAGTGGGATCAACATGACAAGAGTAACTGGTGCATACAACATCTTCAGCACGACGGGACACTGAAGCCAAGTCATCCTAACCAAGGGTCGCACCCGTCGTCTTAGAGGTAATATCATCATCGTACTGAGGGGTCGCAATGTCGTGCACTGGGTTCGAATCTCCGTGCTTAAAGGAAGAAACGTACCGTCGTGCTCAAAGGTCGTGTCGTCGTGCTCAAGGGTTGTACCGTTTTGGTGCTTGAGGTGTATACGTGTACATACATAAGGGAGGTTGACTGATAGAAAAGAAAAAAGCTCAATGATACTGTGCAAACAGGATAAATATAGCGATTATTATTTATAACGAAACGTAACACTGATATGAACGACTGATATATTCATTTATTAATAATTACCCGAGGACCAGTTCTCATGAAAGGGTCCTTGTGTAAAACCCGGGATCTCATTCCAGAGGCTTCTGCAGCCCAAGGCTACGCTGTTTTCAATATTGAGGTTGACGGATGGAACATAAAAAAAAGTAACCAGCAGCCTGAGTGAACCGTGATGCCAGCATCGACTCTTCCCCCCCCTGGTCCACACATCATAAACAACATCAGTATTATATGACATAAGAAGGACTTATGGGAGAATATCCAGGTAACTGATAATAGAAACATGAGGTGGCTGTAAGGGGAAGGCATGTCGTAATTGGAAAATAAGCTGATGTGCCAAATGGCGGCAACAGAAATGACAGTTGGTGCTGGCGGGTCGCCTCGTACCCCGACACCCCTACCGCCTCCCACCAAGTCCCGCGCCCAACATCACAGATGTAAAATGCAAATTGTGTGGACGTCGTTTCCACTTAAGTAGTATGAATAAAACCACTCGTAATAAAAAGTTGTAAATGAAGTGCGTTAAAGAGCTTGAAAAGACCAAGAGGCTGAGTTACGTTAGTAGGTAAAGTCTAGTATGCCGTTCCTCCCTTTCTGACGGGACAAGTACCCTGCTGGTCCCTGGGCGCACTTGGGCCCACCTCGTTACCCTCTTATACTGATGTATTGTACCCCCTGTGCGCTCCATATTTGCTTCCACCTACCCCTAGCCATGTGCCCTTCACTGGTGCTGTCATTTACATGATTTGTCTCTGTATGATTAGACACATATAGACTTTAGAATTAAAGTAATTCAATAATCACATATTTAATGTCCCATCTACCGACCCCAACACATCAGCGCAATGTTCCAGCCTCCCATGAGGAACTATGATGAGATTATTTATTAAATAATTTGATTAATTTTATAGATGCCTAAGATGATTGCTGAATTTATTAGATAACTGAATAGTTTAGGAATGGCAAATGTGTCGTGTGTGAAGGAGTCTTTGATGGTCATGTTGAAACCATGCCTGTTATGTCAAGGGAGATAGGCTACGATTGTCCGTCCAGACAGCGATAAGATCTTATGTTGTCTTAATGTGCTGAAAAAAAAAAAAATAGTTCACTCCCACAGTCTGTAAAAAGAAAAAAAAGTATTGTAAAGACCACACTCAAAACCTTCAAAACGAATGTTACCGATGACTTTATCGTGATACGAAATGTTGAAGTCTGTGCCTCGGCCAGTAAGCCTCTGTACACATAGTACAGTCGATAAAAAAGAATGGAAAGTAAAACACACGAAGAAAAGTAGAGACAGTGTCTTAAGCAACGAGGTGAAAACTCACTAACAGAATGACAAAAGTTGAGACAAACAGTTGCGCATAAAGCGTGGAAGCATCATGAATAAAGATGCAGACTCCTGGAAGTTGTTTGAGACAATATGGAACACCATTCACTGGCCGTAGGGAGCATCTGAAATCCCTGCCTCGGTACGCAGCCGAAAGAAAGATATCATAATTTACACATGAAAAGCCTTATAAGACACGGTTCCCAATCTGCAGACATAAAGTGTTCCACGCCGGTATGGCAGGCTTTGTGGAAGATTTGGCTGAAAAGGTGATTAGAACTAAACATTCGGGGTCGAGACTGTTGAAAGTGCTGTGTACAAGTTTAAGGAGTATTATAGACATCCTGTTGAGGGGAAGGAGGAGGAGGTTGATAATTAAGGCCAGCATTTACATGATATACCTGAACGCTAGGATGTGACTTAGCCCTGCAGGCTCCGACCTCGCAGCAAGATCAGAGGAGATGCTTGGCCCGAACCGCGCTGTGCAGGCAGACGACCCTCCAGGATCAACGTAACCCTTACGTCGTAAGGTGTGGAGGTTGGTGAGGTCTTATGGGCTGCTCGGTGTAGGGGGGTAGGAGACGGCGGGGAGAGAACAGCGCCAGCAGAGGGGATTCTGACTTAAGATTGGGAGGTCTAGGGTTTGGAATTTGTGGCCAGCTTTAACACGACTGTGTTGTGCTTCGTGCACAGTTACTTACTGGATGAGGAGACTGGTGTCGTCTACGCTGTTGGTGCCTGCTGCCTGGCTTGCCTCGTCAGTATCTTGAAATACTTGGATCAAGATGATACTGATTTCGGTGAGAGTGAAGCTGCCATATCTGTAGAGTTCGGAGACTATTCCACTCTTGGTGGGACCCTGGTCAGAGGGTCGGCCTTGGCGTGGCTACTACCCCCGACCTCTGCATTATCACTGTACAGATGCAGTTGGCCATAAAAATAGGTTTCGTTTACCAATAGAGAGCTCGCTTCTGAGCTGTTATCTTGGTGATTTACGCGGTGCTTCAGTGGTTATTGGGTGGGTGGCAGTTGGCGTTATCTCAAGTGATGGATATATGTGATGTGTTCTAGTAGGATGGTAACACTACCCGGCTATGAGTGGCGGCTCGTCGGCGTGCGGGAGACATGACCCCCACATTACCACAGTTATCTATTTTTTTCTCTCTCTAATGGATGCAGAGCTACGACGTGACGCTGGTATGGCGTATTTCGTTGCAGGTGCAGCCTTGTTGGTGTTACAGTCGTTGAGGAAATGTTGCTGAAGTGTCGAGTAAGCTGTGGGACCATCCAGGGAGAGTTTGGTCTCATGTTGAGTGCTGCAGTCAGTGATGGTAACACACGAGTCTCCTGGGTCCATACATATGATTCTCTGTGTTGTCATAGAAACAGTAACCCTTGAGTATCCTTACACCCACTGAGTACTGTGGCTCTATCCTTGAGTACGACCTTTGTTTATCATGCCGTGGCCTTTGGCCTTTGACCCTTCAGAGACAGGGCCAAGGCCAGGACGTCATACTCGATGCTGGTATTTTCATGCTCAAGAATCGCACCGTCGTGCATGTGGGTTATGTGTGGACGAGGATGGTCTTAAAGGAACATGGCCTTTCTGGAACCAAATTGTTACTGCCGCGACGCAGAATCATCGCCATATCGCAAAGCACTGCATGAAGCAGGTCAGCTATCCTGTCGTTAAGGCCAGTTGAGTGAAAGGTAAACAGCGTTACTGTTAGTTGAGCTTAGTGGGGTGTCTTGACTTCGTGTTACTGAGTCAAGTCAACTATGTGGTGTAATCTGTGGCCCTGATGATATCCACTTTACGGATACCACAGATATTATCATTACTTGTAGGTTGTCAGCATTTAAACATCTTGAGCACGTCGGTACGACCCTTGAGCATGACTGTGCGGCCCTTGAGCGCGACGGTGCGGCTTTTGAGCGCGGTGCGGCCCTTCGGTACAGCGATACGGCTTTTGAGCGACAAGACGTTTGAGCTGAACCTGGAAGGTGACGTCAGAGATGACACCATCGTACCCAAAGGTCTTACCGTTGTGCTCAAGGGTCGTCCCGTCGTTCTTAAGAGGTTAATGAACTTCGTAGTATCTTTTATCTTCATGTTTGATCTAGGCGTCGTTGTTGTCTGAGTGGTTGAAGATAATTCTTTGATGAGCAGGAGAGGATTTCTGGTGATAACTGATATGACTTTGCCAATACATGTGCGTGATTAATTGTGTGTTATGGGGAGAGGCCTACACTCTTGTTGCCCTGTCCCATAACCTTGTATAATTGCATATTTTTTTCTACTCCTAAGTATGCACACACACACACACACACACACACACACACACACACACACACACACACACACACACACCAGCCAGAGCCAGGTACCCAGTTATCGACCAGCCCGCGGGGAGAATAAGGATGAACACTTAGGCTTGGTGTAGGTTGACTGCTGCGACCAGAATTCGAATCCATGGGGGCCCGACCCCGGACGGGCCCATGCCTGACTCACGGCCAAGTAACGCTATAACCGCTACACCACGGGTTAGGTCAATGGCCAGTCCGTCATAACCAGGAGCCGTTCGTGCGTGCTCAGAATGTCCAGAAAAGAAAATGGAAAAGTTAACGTCAACTGGAGTTTATTTGTTGCAAAATACGCGAACAATGAAGATACGTACAAGATGTTTGGAGGATAGCGCAATGAAGTATATGCAGGATGTGTACTTTAGCATTATGATAAAGAAAACAATACTCCATTAAAGATGAGTTAGAGTCATAGTCACACACGCTATAACCATTTCGTGGTGATAGTTACCCCTGGTTAAGGTCGTGGTGGTGTTACTGGTGGTTGGTAGCTGGGGCGGCCACACCACCAGTGTTATCACGTTACGCGGGAGGCTGGGCGGCTAGGTTATGCCACCCGCCCAACACCCCCCCCAACACTGGTAGTGTGGCCCAGCCCTACTGTATGTAAAGTGTGGATCACCACAGCGCTGGTAGTTGGGTAAGGCCCTTGTGGCACCACCGACCATCTTGTGTAGTCCACTCACTCGTCTGGCCAGTCAGGATTGATGTCGCGACCTCTGAGGCCAGGCCACCATACGCAAGGGTCGTGCCATCGTGCTCAAGGGTCGCGCAGTCGTGCTTGAAGAGGTCAAGACGGGTTGCTTAAAGTTGGGTTGTCCAAATGTTAGGACAGTCTTGGTGGTGGGTGGTGGTCAGTAAGCCAGTTGGCGAGGCTTACAATGTTGTGGTGATCATGTGAGGGGCCACGGTTATATATGCTGTGATGCATTATTGCGATGGGTGTGTGTGTGTGTGTGTGTGTGGTATGTAGAGTGGATGTGGCTGTCTCTGTAGCCATACACCATCAAGCGTCTGAGCTTTGCACACCCACTCTGGCTTCTCGGGTTACCCTCTTTTTTTTTTTTTTTTTTGTATGGCGGTCTCTGACGCTTCTGTATACACACGGGTTTCACTGTATTAGTATCCCACCATCATTCTGATTGATATTATATATGATCAGATCTGTATTGAATGTTATCGCGGCCAAGGATGATGGAGCCAAGTACCAGGCTAGGCCGCCGGATGGTAGGAGGGGGGGCTGGTTAACATTTCTCATGGGCTGCTAATTTTAACGAACCCTGGACACCGATGGTCATCCTTGAAATTCTGAGCGAGGCTAGTTTCTGGGTGCGTTCTAAGTCTTGAATCTGTGATAGTGGTGGTGGCGGCAAGGACTTACTGGAGAGTGAGTGGTGCGTCTCGGAGTTGTGAGGATTCTCCCCTCACCGCCGTGATTTGTGATGGTATCACCGGCGGAATTATTGTGCATCCCGCAAGCTCCCCAGCCCGCCACTTGCAGCCGCTGCAGCGTGCGTGGCATACTGGCATGAAGCCTTTAGGCCCCGCGACGGGCCAACTTTCTGGGCGCTCCGGCATCGACAGACCAACGCCGAATGTGGACCAACCGAGTGGAGGGAGGGCGTTTAGCACGACCCTGAATTGACTACGTGGGTTGATGTGATCGCTTGAGGAGAGGGAGCATGGCAATGCGGACGTGGATGGATGGAATCAACTGAATTATGACATTTCTTGTTTGGACTGCAAACAGAAATATAAAATGTATCATAAAAGAGAAAGTTCGAGAGATGGGGTTCCACGAGTGTAAATCCTTCTTGCATTGTGCAAATAGGTAATTACACACACACACACACACACACACAAACACACACACACACACACACACACACACACGGCTACTGTTATGACCTCCCAGTTCTGTAATATCTGAAATACCTCAACTGTGTATTTTCAGCCGAATGGTTGCCGAAATTCAATAAACCTCAATTTATTTCTTTATGAATTTATATCTCTTCGGATGTTTATACACACACACGCACACGAGAGAGAGAGAGAGAGAGAGAGAGAGAGAGAGAGAGAGAGAGAGAGAGAGAGAGAGAGAGAGAAATGGGGCCCCACAAGTGGTAAATTCCCTCCCCGCACTATACAAATAGGTAACTGGAAAGCCAAGGATCCGCAAGCGAATGCAGTTTATAGCCCTTTATAAACCCTTTGAAAATGTCCTTGTGTTAAGAGTCGTCAAGATCAGGTTGAGGGGTGTCGCATTTACTGAGTGTCTTGAAATCATGGTAGGGAGCTGGGTATCAAGTCTCAGCAACTTTGGCTGTAAAGGGGGGAAAAAAAGCAAAAATGAAAAACACGCCGTTTTCTTTACCTTTGACCTTTCTAGAATACTAGTCTTCATCATTGCTTCACCAGCAGAAATACGTTTACATATTGAACATAATTGAACGTAGGTGAACATACTGTTCACCAGGCGTACTGAATGTTCACTAGATATTGACAACTGTCATGAAACTTGTTAGTTAACGTTTGACCTCCTACACAAGGCTAAAAATAGTCGTAACAAATTTACCATTTGTATTATGTTGGGTAAATGGAAAGACTTTATTATGGTAGGTTTATTTCATGGATATTCGCTGAATGATGGCCAGATAATGGTTCAGAAAAATTGCTTTTTGCAGACTCCTCCTCCCTTTAAAAAAAAAAAACAGCCAAAAATTGTCCAGTCACGTATTTGATATACGTATAGTGTGGGGCATGAGGCTGTAAAGATGTCTTTCTGCTGAATTTCAGAGTGCTGGCTGAATTATGGTCAGGTGACGGTGAAAGAAAGAGCGCATCTCTTTTGCAACTGTTGACACGTGTAGAATGAAATCGCTCGGATGACAAGTTTATTTCGTGCATTGTAGGGTGGGGAGGAGGAGGCTTGTGGAAGAGTATCTCTGGGTTGTGTTTCTCCTCATTTGGTTGGGACTTACAAGTGGCAGCAACTTAGAATATATATTTACCGTGTCCCATGAAGTACTTTTGAAGGTCATAACCATTGAAATGGGTGAAGGCGTGTTGAGCCAAGATACATAACTAAACTTGAAGTTAGTCACTCCCAGGATGAAGGATTTAAGTAAGACCATGATTGTATGGGACTGATAGGAAAAGAAGAGAGCAACCAAACAATACAGACCTCTTTCAAAGGGAGGAAGATAGTTACAGAGCGTTTGGTTTTCCAGAGGACCACTGGAAAACAGAGGGATGTTTATTGTAGAGAAATTTATCGTTTCCTCACTTCGGAGAAAGTGGGAAGCAAGACTTACTCGCACGGGGAGGCGAGCACACGGCAGACTTCAGTCGGATGGTGTGACTTCCGATGGCCGCCAGGCAAAAGTCACGTCGTTGAGGTTGGCCTGGAGGTGTCGCAGGTTCTGAAAGTCCAGAGGGATAGAGGAGTCACCAACGACTGTCCTTGTACAGTATTCCTCCTACGGAAACACTGTTCTTTCTCTTCCTCCCTTGCCCTTCGTTGCCGCAGAAACTATCAGCTTGAAAATGCTTCCGAGATGGCTCCTTGTTCTCATAGTTTCGCCAGGCACATCAGCCACGTGGGGATGTTCCACGTGTTGCTTCAGCCTCCTCCATGTGGTGCCCCTCGCGACCCTGCTGCTGCTGCTGGTCCTGCTCATGAGGTGTCTCACCCCCGATACTCGATACTGAGCCTGCCACCACACCCACATCTCCCCTCACACCACAACCTCCACCACCACCAGTATATAGTAAGGTCAAAGAGTTTAACCCAGGGTTTAATTTCCTCGTATTTCCCGGCCGCGCTCAAAGCTGTGGCAGCGGCGGCCCTGTTGACTGCAAGTGCGTGGCACCAGCTCTCTCTCTCTCTCTCTCTCTCTCTCTCTCTCTCTCTCTCTCTCTCTCTCTCTCTCTCGTCCAGCATGCACAGCAGCCGTCCCAGCTCGCGTCCCCCTCTGGTCACACTCATGTTACATGGTGGCCTCGCATTACAGGCCGGAGTACATGACCTGGACATGGTGGTTTTATCACTGATTCTGCTCGTTGATGAGCATATTTCAGAAACGAACACATGGGGACGTGCAAATTGGTTAGCAAACCACTCTGTTCTCCGCGCTGGTGTGTTGCATTTTGAGCGCCACGATGCAAGTAGGTCGTGGATCATTCGTTAAGTGTGGTGTTGGGTGTTGTAGGCAGGCGACCTCAGGACCCCCGTCTTGCGCTCGTCACCGGGGGGGTGTTGCTCTGGTGCTTGATGTTGCAGAGCATCTGGCGCAGTATCTTGACGCCTCTTGATCCACATACCCAGACAGGAGTGGCCCGGGTTAGAACATAGTGTGGCGCGCGGGTACTGACGGTCGCTAATGCCTGCCACAGAATGCCGACGTTGCTTCAGTCACTTGACAATTTATATGTTCTCATCGTCTTCCTGGCTGCAGTAGAGATGAGTGTCCCGGATCAAGTGTGTTCGATCGTAGTTCGATTGTTCTTCCCATGAGGAAGCGTTGCTGCTGATGTCCAACGTTTGCTTCTCAAATCAGTGAGTTTCCTCTCAAGACCAGATGACTCTGCTCATGGCCAAGTGTTTCTGTCCTTGACGATGTTTCTTTTATTTATGATCGCATGTGTCCTTAGGACCAAATGGCTAAAGGTTTGCCCTTGTGGCCAGTTGTTTCTTTATCAAGATGGTTGTGTCTGCCTGTAGCTCACCGATTGTGTCCATGATCACATACATGTTCAGTGCGTGAGTGAGTGTGTCAAACCATGGGAAAAGTGTGTCAGACCATGGCAAAGTGTGTTTGTCGATGACTTCATGGTTTTTGCTCATGGCCAAATGTGTATGCTCATGATTAAAACTAATACGAATGAACAATTAGTTGAGTTCAACACTACTAATAGACCTCTTTGAAGAACAGAGGGGTTCATGTAGAAGGAGAAAGTGGTAAAATCAGCAGATTACAAGATGTGATTTCTTAGACTAACACTGGGCGATAGGCACTATTGGCGCTTTGGCCCACTTGGAGATGTTAATCACATGAATTATAAAGTTTATGGCCTGAGATCTGGACTCAAATTAGAACAGTTAAGTTCTTATAATGTGAGAGATTAGAGAGCCCTTAAGAAATAGGTGTAAACAAACCCTGCAAGAAATGTCACAGCGCTTTATTGGCAATAAGAAGATCGGTAAAACTTACCATATGAAACTATGTGATGTATGTCATGAAGCTTATTCAATGAACCAATTTTTGAGGCAGTTTATGTCATGAATATCACAGTCCAGCGAAGTCTAACAGACCCTCTGCAACTTCTGGATGAGCATGGGGGTACAACACGAGAAACGAGCTGATGATCCCGGCACAAATCACATCAGTGGTGAACACAACACAGGAACTGTGAGTCTGCACTGATGATGGGTTGCGTATTGAGAGCTTTCAAAAGGAGAGAAGCAAAGCCAATAACGACAGGGTTGAGAGCTCTTGTTGTTCAACCTCTGCTGAATGAATGCTGTTTTAGCACGTCTGTGGATCAGGGTAGGAAACGCTTGTACTACCGGAATAGCAGACACACTGGCCTTTTCGGAAAGGGACTTGAACTCTTTCTTCGAAGACATACTAGACCAACCAGGTTGAACAACGAGAAAAGAAAGATCAAACAGCTCGGTGAACCGGGGAAGCTTGGTCGCAGATTACACTGGTGGGGTAGCAAGCAGCCCCGGATCTAAATTGAAGTATAAGTACAGTACAAGTAGCTGCTTTTAGACACTTACTACCAATTACTTTCTCAGATGTTCTTCCTCGTAGCGCTCTGTGTGTGTGTGTGTGTGTGTGTGTGTGTGTGTGTGTGTGTATGTGTGTGTGTGTGTGTGTGTGTGTGTGTGTGTGTGTATGTGTGTGTGTGTGTGTGTGTGTGTGTGTGTGTGTGTGTTCAGTCTTCATCATGCGGTTTATAGCACTTCAGCCGTGCTTTTGGTGGGAAATGGATGTTAAGGAAGGAGGCCTAATGCTTGACTGACTGCTGAAGCAGCTGCCTGTTAGCTGCGCCTGCATGACGGTACGACCCTTGAGCACCGTGGTTGTAACCGTAGGGCATGACGGCTTGGATTTTGGTCTCACCCTTAAGGGTCAGGATAAAGGCAACGGTCTCATACCCAAGGGCCTTATCGTCGCTTACAAGGGGTTAAGTGCATCTGGCCCTGACAACCAATTTTCCTTTTTATGTGCAGATATTTATATGCCTTCGTCGGAGGGAGAACAAACTGTCTTTGCTTAGTGTCTGATATACTTCCTTCTCTTCCCAGCAGCCAGCACCCTAACCCTGGCCTTTGGCTTGAGCCATAAGGATCAGATCAGAGGCCAATGGTGCCGAGGGTGTAGTGAAGATGGTCATTGTGGCGCGTCTCTTAATGAACGCGATTGTGATAGGGGCGAAGTTGATGTAGAGGGCAGTGGATCAAGGCTCTACGGCCAAGAGGAAGATGAGAAGCTTAATCCCTGTCTCAGCCATCCAACATGCCATGTCGTGGGCATGGGTGTTAGAGACACTCGACAGACGAGTGTTTAAGAGTTATAGGTAATTACGAGTTATAGGTAATTATGAAGGGTAGCTGCGGGGATGAGACTTAACTCCCTCTATCCCTTGGCGCCTTTACTGGGGGGCTGTCGCGGTCAGCCTTTGCGCGAGACACTCCCACCGTGTTAGTGCTGGTCCACTCGGCCTGAGTGTTACTGTGTGACGGAATGATGCCACTGAGCGGCCGCTGGTGATACTGGCACGCCTCACACCCAGCACCAGACTCCCGTTACTAAGCACTGTGCTGAGGAGGTGGGTGGGGGGTGCAAGTGGAGGGAGCACAAGGCCATCCGTTGAGTGCTGCTACGCCGCCACCGTCAGTACAGTGGACCGACCGTCTGGACTCCCACATGTCACAGTGTCATAACTCAATCAAGCGGATCTATAGACTTGCATAACAACAGTGTGCCAAGCACTCAGTACGCCTGCCAGCGTTTTGGAATGTCATAGGAGAAGACTGCGAATTCTAAACCCAACTTTTTACTCTCAGCAGCAGCTGACAAGAAGGTTTCCGTGCATAGCCAAGGTTTGTGTGTGTATACTAATTTCCTGCTCTCTCTCTCTCTCTCTCTCTCTCTCTCTCTCTCTCTCTCTCTCTCTCTCTCTCTCTCTCTCTCTCTCTCTCTCTCTCTCTCTCTCTCACACACACACACACACACACACACACAGAGTAGTGGTTAGCGTTACTGATCATGGGTCAGCATGGGCCCACTTTGGGGTCGAACCCACATGGGTTCGATCGTGGGCGCTGCGGTGCACTCACAACATACCTAGGGGTTCATCCTCTCCCCGTAACACGCAAATTGTAATCATGTCATATATGATACAACAATAGGCTACAGTTGATCATGTAAAGCTCTGGTTTGAATATGGTAAATGAGGAATTTAAGAGAACATGAATGACACGGGACTTCGAGAGCAAGATATACTTGTTGGCACTACACAAACCTCAACAATTTCTTTGGCAACCTGAACTAGGAAATGGAGTGTCATTGTGGTGAAAAGATTCATTGAAATTTGCGATGACAAAGACACACGGGAAGGTTAACAGAGATGGAGGATTGCTGTAGTAAAAGATGCCACAAAGCAAAGGACCTTACTCGCGACGAAGATACAAGCCGGACAACCCCAGCCAGCCAGCATTTGTTACATGTAAGAGAGAGCAAGGAACAAATATACAGCGGGATAGAAAAGTGGGACAACGAAATTTTGAAAAGAATGTTGACAAGTCAGGAGTAAGTCCAAGACTTTTCCCGAACTTCATCGTTAGTAAATTGGCAGTCAAAAGCAGCCAATCAGGCTAAAGGGGTACAGGGAGAATAGTTGGAGAGGTTGATTTAAGTACATGCAAGGACCTGAACGATAAGTTCAGAAGTTCGCAGTGGAAGACATCGTAGCCCCAACATCAATGAGATGGAATGTAATGGTCTCAGAAAGCTTTGAGATATCTAGTAAAGACATTGGGAGAGAGAAAGGCTCTTGACCCATACAAGGTTCATTGGTCCAGATGAAATGTCACCATTAGTGCTGAAGATTTGTGCAGATGCGCATGTCAGACCTCTTTTGAGATACAAGACGTCGCTGGGGAAATGCAAAGTGCCCAGTGAGTGGAAAAGGGCAAACATCATACCTGTAAGATAGGAGACTGGGAAGAGGCGTTGAACACAGGCACAGAACAGTTACAGGACAGCATACACAGTTTTAAAAAAAAAGTTGTTTGATTGCACAGAATGCTCAGTAGCTGTGGGCCCCACGAATTTTTACTTAAAAAGTCCCTCCTTGTACAGTTCAAATAGGCAGCTACGTAATTCAAGACGCACAAACCAAAATAGACAGATTAGAGCACCGTGTGAGCTGGGTAGCGCAAATATTTATTGTGTCATTATTTTACGAGCAAGATGGTTAAGCCGAGATTGTTGTTTCAAAACAGTGTTGATAACGGTATGAAGTAGAATGGGCGAGTGATGAACGTGTTCTTGTCCCAGTGAGGGAAGAACATTCCCGTGATTCTGTAACGAGGAGTGAGGACAGAGTGAAGTGTTTAGCCAGCTGGTGGCGAGCAAATAAATGGTTGGGGGGGGCAGAGTGGGAGGGGGACTAGTGATGGCCCAGCATTCCTGGCCTCAACAGTGGCCTTGTCCCTGTACCACTATACTATGCTGAGGGCTTCACCCTCTTGGACACCAGTCTTATCTTCCCACACGTGCTCTTCTGTTGCTCGCTTGGACACCAGTCTTATCCTCCCACATGTGCTCTCCTGTTGTTCGCCAGGATAACCTCTGGCCCGAGGGGAAAACGCTTAAGGCGCCAGCCATCCCGTGGGACGTGGTGATGCGGTCACAGGTGGTACATTGTACTCTGGTCGTCCATGCAGCAAGAACCTTTGACATTGACATACCGATCCTGTTGCCACACTACACATTACTCTTAGTCCTTCCAGTAGGAGGAGCCTTCACCTCTGACATACACTCTGGCCCATAGAGATGTACAAGGGCCTTTACCGTTAATATAAGTAAGGGCGTTGGGGATGTCAGGCGATGGTCAGCATTAAAGTTTAGTATTTGCACAAACTGATGTGTGTATGTGTGTGTGATGGACGTACCCCCTTCAGATGTTGACGGGGGTGAAGATGATGGCCGTCGTGCCACTTCCTGCGGGATGCTACAAGTGAAGAGAGGATTGAAGAAGTGAGCAGAGTGATCGTCTGGCTTCCCGGAGATGTGTGTTGATCACGCGGTGTGCCGCAGCGTTACCGTGGTTCACTTCACAGACCGCTTGAGCACGACGGTACGACTCTGGGGCCGATATCGTGATGATGACCTTTGGTATGATAGCTTGATCATTGACCTAACCTCCAGAGAGTCAGGTCAGAGGCCAGACCTCTGTCCCCGTCGCCAAGAGATTAAAGTAACATCGTGGGACATGTATTAGCATCTAATACCCATGTGTGTGGCGAGTGAAATTAAAAGTTTCAGTTACTCTAATTATGTGGAACATCATATGAAAAAAAATCGCGTAAATAACTAACGAAATTTAATTAGGAATGATTAGAAATAAAAAGTCTCACAGAGTCGCCTCTGTTACATTATAGAGGTGTCTCTCCTTACAGTCCAAACTTTAATGTAACATGAACGCCTTCATGTACTCTGGTCTGACATGTTTAATTACAGGCACACAAGATGCGGCTGCTAGTGACGCACACTCTATCAGACTAGCCCCTTGTATACTCTATTTATAATGGTCTCCCGTGAATAATATCAGCATTCCTAAGACTGAAATTCCCAAGGGTGGAAGGTCTTAGCCTAGGATGCATAAGTCTTCACGTTTTAAGGTGTATGAGTTGCTGGGGTATACCTATTTATCTTGAAAGTATACCTTTATATTCTGAACTTTGGGGGATTCGTCTGGCTTCCATTTAAGTAAAGCACTCAACTCAGACACAGATTAACCTGTGTGGTTGTGCGGTTGAAGCCAATGTTAACACCAACAAAATTGATGACATTGGATTTTTTTTTTTATTTTTCCTATAGCAACAGAAGCGATCAGCAGAATTAACCGCTATATAACCGCGCTGGTTCTAGTAATAAAACCATATATAACCAGAGTATGTGACGGATTTATATTGGTTCCCTTCCAAAACTTTCTTTTCGAGAGAAAATGTACCCCAACCACCTGGTTGCAGTCAGGAATATACCTAAAATATGGACATGTACGATAGTCTGACGTGGAAATTTGCTTCTTGTTATCTGTCTTGATTTGGAGGTGAAATTAACGCTTGTAGAGTCTGTGATGTATCGCAGTAGTGAGCATGCGCGAGTATAAAAACGTCTTTGGAAGGTTCCCTGGACGTATCCATAAGAAAACGTGTTAGCTTTTTCTAAGGTGTACCAGACTCGCCAGGTTGCACATGATATAATTAGACACCCACAGCAACAAACAGCCTGGTAGACCACGCCCTCATCAGGGCAGCATGATCATAGACCTACACACACGAACCTTGCCTTACATGTCGATTTCGGAGGTCTACAGCTGTGCTGCTTCGCTGGTCAACCAGGCTGATGGAGGCAGCGGCCCACGGGCCTCTTGTAAGCACAGTATCATGCATGACTGGTCTGTTACACCTAGCATATACGTATGTAGGGCCTTCTTAGATTTCTTGACTATACACCTATAGTGTTCCAGATGTCTACAGACGATGTACTAGTCTTGGACCCCGGATGTGTGATATTTTACAGATCCTTCCATGCAGTCTGTCGTGGCAATAAGAAACTGTTTTTGAGTTTAGGTTGGGAATTATGCTATCCAGGATTTTCCAGTAATATGTAATGATGTACTTTCTCCCATCTCAATGTAGCCTTCTTGATTTCAGCCCCTACAGCTATATAGTTCGCGCTGCGAAAGACCTCTGCGTAGTTCCTGACTCTTGCGGTTTCGCCGGCCGCATGAAAGGCGATGTTAGCACGGGGCAGTACTCGCTACTGGAAAACATCAGTTTCTTGAAGAGCTTCATCACCGGCTTTTCCTCTCTTGGCTGAAAGACGGTAAAAACCCAGCCAGTTGCACTGTTGTATTTCCAGGAAGCAATGGTCGTGAAAGCGATTGTTCGAAGTCTCGCGGTGTCCGTTTTTGTCTGGTATTCTGTACTGTTCTTTATTTATTTAATTCCACCATAACTGAGTATTTGCAACGCATCACACACACACACACACACACACACACACACACACACACACAAAAAGAAGCTTTTACTAACTTGGTTTGTCAGTTTGTTATTTCGCATTGTCAACGGCTTATGAAATTTTTCTAACAAATTCCAGTATCTGCCGATGATATAAGACTGTGGATCGTTGCTGCCTTGGTGTCACAACGAGAATGAGAAACAGTATAAGGGCAGTTATTAATATTTGTTAGGGAACTGACCTTTTAACCTCAGAGGCATTGGAAATTCGTGTTGTAATCGGTTCGTTAAGAGGTTGTAGTTCCACCTTATAACATTTTCAGTTTTCCGCATCTTTCGTATTCTGTGGGTCACATTTATCAAGAGCTTTAGCAGTGTGTGTGTGTGTGTGTGTGTGTGTGTGTGTGTGTATCACATCAACCATTTAGTATGTTGTTCTCCAGTGCCTCTAGGATTGTAGTGACCAAGCAGCTGCGAGAGAAGTATGATCTTTCCGCCATGAAGCCAAGTTGTTTGGGTTATGTAAATTATTTGATTCTGAGAAGTTCGTCAACAAACATCTTAAGACACGAAAGTCTTAATTTGGGACTTCAGTGTTGTTTGTTGGTTTTTCTTCTGTGGGGATATTATTACTTTGTTTCGTCCTGTGTGTGTGTGTTAGTGGGACGATGATGTGAGTTAGTTTCATGTTTTCTAATATTATGCCACAGTGTGGGCTTTCCGTCTCGTTAGTTTCATGTTTTCTAATTATTATGCCATAGTGTAGGCCTTCGTTCTAGAGGATGGTTAATACTAGTGTTGGTGGTGTTTTGCAATTTATTAAAAGGACAGAGGTCCAGTAAAGCTTTCGAAATCCTGTGGTGAGGCTTGCTATTTGTAACGTAGGGGAAATCCTATTTAGGAAGAAGTCGTGTGGATTACTTACCTTTAAGGCGATTTTTTACCCATGTATACAATAGGGAAGGATATATTGTGGACTCTCTCTTGTTCAGTCGGAATATGAGTGTCGAAACACCATAAAAAAAAAGAATGTCTGGAAAAGTTGACGGCAGAGACGCTCCACACATGCGCGTGACGAGTGAACGAGAATGGTGTAGCCTAGTCTCTATGTGTGTAGGTGAAGAAATGAAACGGGAGATCCTATCTGGCCACATTAGTCTCAGCAAAGGGGAGCAACAAACCTGTCATCAGAGAGTGAGCATAGGCATAAAATCTCATAGAGGGAAAAAAAAGAGGAGCAAAGTGTCTGGTCAGTTGAAGGGGGAAAAAATTACTTCTTACGTAAGCTTGCGCGAAGGACAAGCAGTAACAGTAGCCCGCTAAGCAAAAAGTAAGAAAAATAAAAGAATCGTAATGCTTTTAATGTTAAGTGAAATCGCAGGGATTAGAAGGGCAGCAGTGAGATACAGTGTTCAGGTAGACAAGAAAAACCGTCTGAAGATATATAATCCAGTGACTTCTTGGGTAATGATTTCATCACTGCATCACACAGCTGATGTCACCACTAAACCATGAGACCTGTAGAGGTCCAATGACGGCATGGCCATGGATTCTACTACAGGACCAGGCTCTTGGAACGCTTGCCTTACAAAGACATGTACAACTGTAATAATACGGATATAGTAAATTGTACATCTGTAACAATACGGATATAGTAAACATCCTCTCGGGAGAGAGACCTTGTCTGATGCTGTCCCGCCGAGTCTTGAGCTGACTCACGTAGCTTCAGATTGTGGAGTAGGAGTAAAGCAATTATAGCAGATTGTCGAATTTTTGCAAAGTCCGACAATATAAAGTGACGGGATCCTTTTATTGCTCTCGCCGGCTGTCTATCGTTCTGGTAAGTTGTTCAGGTGGTTTGGAATAAAGAGATACTGAAATGTGTTGTATCCTGCTTGTTGATAAACATTGGAAGGTCTGTTTCACAGTCTGCACTCGAAGATCATTTCCATTTTGGTATTGTACACGCAAGAGACTTGAAAATACCACGAATAGTACAAAGGAGGGCGGGCCTTCCTAAGGCAAAGACCCGGGCTAAGCTGAGAGCTGACGATTTGCAACCGCGAATAATGTGCACAAGCATCACGCAAGCCAGAGAACTGACGACTGTAACAACAGCAAGTATCATACGCTCTTTAAGAGAAGGCATTTTAAAGGCCTTATCGTGGAACTGCTTAGCTTTCTATCTTCAGAATATTGTGATGGATAATGACCAGATAGTGAAGGGAATCAAGATTTCACCGGATAAATAACAACAGAGTTTATCTGATCTGCTTATGGGACCGCGACCTCATAGAGACTGATTTGAGGAACATACTGGCCCCAGACCAAACTTTGAAGTTAAAGTCGAACCTCAAAAATCGAAGTAGGATGTATCTAACGTAAGGTACACCACTTTCCTCACACACCACCACCACCACCACCACCACCTCCTCCTCCTCCTCCTCCTCCTCTTGCTTTACCAGCTATTCATTATTATTCATGTCTTTCCTCTTCTTTTCCTTCGTCTTTGTCGTGGTGACTGTCCTCTCCAGTCGCATCTAGAGCCATTCATGACAGTCTACCAGCGCCACCAACAACAACAACATCAAAGACTACACCAACATTACAAACAGCCGTGCAAACATCACCAGAACCAACACCGTTATCACCACCACCACCACTACATGCAACGGCCACATGATCACCAAGACAGACTGCACCAGCAGCACCACCCACACTATGTTCTCACTGGCACCCCGGCTCCTCCCAGATGCCCGTTCGTCTCTGGCCCCACACTCCCTCCCTCTGTTTCATTACTTTAATCGACCGTACCTAACGCTAGCATGAGAACACTACGGGTGGAATAATGTGGCATAAGTTGTATAGATACAGCTGTTGATTAGTAGTGTGTGATGTATGTTGTTTGGTGAGGACAGAGAGGGAGAGTGGGCGCGGCAGAGGGCCGCTGGCAGCGAGGTGGGCGGGGTGGGTCGACGGTGCCCACCAGCTTCCCGCCTGCCTTGACAGTCGCCCATCTACTGTGCCCCTGTGTGCCACCGCTCCGCTTCGCTCCTCCCACAAACGCACTACTGTCTCTGAACCGAGGCAGAGGGAATACGTAATTCATGAAACTGATTGCCCACTTACCAGAAGGAGATTTCATGAATATCTTTGCCATGAATGTGTAGCTAGAGCCTCCACTGGTCTTCGTGATATCGTGCGTGAAGGGATGATGATTTACGTGATTAGTGCGTGTTACTGAGTCGTCGGTCATTGTTGTGAAACGAAAACTTCCGTCTGTTGGTTAAACCCTTGAGCTAGAGGGCAAGGCCCTTGAGGACGACGGTGTGATCCTTGTGCACAGCGTTGCTAGCCTTTGGATATGATTACCAGACTCATAGGTCAGGTCGGAGTCAGGAGCAACATACCCAAGGGTCGTAACGATGTGCTCAAGGGGTTGAGCAAAGTACATGAAGTATATTTGTGTTTGGAAGGAAGACGTAGTTGTTGTGCCATGCGAGCCAGTGTTAACATAACGGGCAGCTGGTGTAAGAACCATCCCCCGTGGCCCAGCTGGTCGCTCTGACGCCATCTGGCTGGGTATGTGGCGTAGCAGACGACCACTGTGTTTACAAGAGGTACTGCATGATGACTGAGGCCATCACTGTTTACTTGGGGTTATTCTGAGCCAGGCCTGGCGTTGCTCGCCACCCTATCTGCCTTACCTTCCCATCCCTGGCCCCTCACGCACCACCATGTTAACAACTTACCTGCTACCACCGGCTTCTTTTTATGCTGGATAGCCTGCGATGCTCTTGCTAATGAGACTACGATGCTCCTGCTGTTGGGTTACGATGGTCTTACTAGTGGGGCCATGATGTTCCTGCTGATGAGGCTTCGATGCTCCTGCTTGTGAGGCTACGATGCTCCTGCTAGTTAGGTTACGATGCTCTTACTGGTAAGGTTACATTGCTCCTGCTGGTGATGCTGCGATGCTCCTGTTGTTGAGGCTAAGATGCTCTTGCTGTTTAGGGTACGATGCCCTTGCAGTGGAGGCTTCAGTGTTTGCTGGCGAGGCTACGATGCTCATGCTGGTGGGGCTACGCTGCTCATCTGGTGGGACTGAGCTCTTCCTGCTGTTGACGCTCCGTCTGCTGATGGTGAGACTTGGACGCTGCTGTTTGTAAGGCTACAACGCAGCTGCTGTTAGGGGTCTCTTTTCTCCTGGGAATAAAATTCTGAATTTTTGGAGCCTACAACACTACAGTTGGTAAGGTTGCGTCGCCACCGCTGGTAGATATTGGTTAGGGTTGCTGGAGAGTTCGTATGCTGCTGTCGGCGAAGTTAGGTCATTCTTGTTGGTGAGATTAGGTAACTGCTGCTGCTAGTGTTACAAGGCTGCTTAAGCTTTGTGACTAGCTAGTGAGGTAGTGTAAGTCACTGTTGTTGGTGATGCTTTGTGACCACTGTTGTCACTGCTGTTGCTAAAAATGTCACCCGCTGGTGTGATGGTGCCACTGCTGCTTGTAGGGCTTTGTTGCTGCTGCTAGTGGCGCTGTTTCACTGCTTTCCTATTCCTCAAGTTGTCTTCGGGGGACTTTTGCCCTCACAGTTCAGACTGTTTAAGTTTCAGAGTCGAGCAGTTTGTCGACCATGCTGTTGGAGGCCGCAGCTTGCAGGCATACGTAACAAATACATTATAGTCTGATCTGGTACACTTGGCAAATACTTGTCTAGGCTCTTAGATTTTTCAGCTCTGCACCCTCCTTGTTTCTGATGGATGCTGGCAAAGTGTCGAACAGTCTCGGGGCCCGGATGTTCAAGGTGTTTGCTTTTGTTGATGATGATTGCGCCTCTTGATTTCTTTTGTTACTAATTATGCCTTTTGATCTTTTTTATAATTGCACCTCTTGATTTCTTTGTCGTTGATAATTGCGCCTCTTGATTTCTTTTATTGTTGCAAATTGCGCCTCTTGATTTCAGTGGTAATATTCTGCTTTCCATGACTATCTTGCCAATAGGGAACTGTTTTTGGCATTAGACTGGGTACCGTGCCTTCCAGGGTTTTAGAGGATTAAAACATGATATACCTCCTGTCTGCTTGTCCAGAGAGTATAGCCCCACTGATTCCAGTAGTTCCCAGTAGTTCCGATGCTTTCTGCATCAAAATGTTCAGTGAAAGATCTTCACACTATCCCACAATCAAAAACAGCGGTTGTATCGTAGGCATTTTGTGTGCAGTGACAACGTGGTCAACATGTAACATTCGCAGAATTTGTATATATCGCATCAGCGTAATGTGCTGACGGTCGATAATTTTTTTTTAAATTAATTCTCATCCTCATTAGTCGGGTGGAGCGATGAGTCAAAGTTTCAAAACAGCAGGGATGATATCCAGAACATTTTGTTTAGATGATGTTTAGTGCTAATGGTGTTTTGAATTTTTCTTTATAAAAGATTGAGTTTCAAGAGTCTGATCCTGGGGCAGAGTGTGTTTTCAGTGGCCCCCTTGAAATCCTGACTAACTGATGAGGTCTGCTCTGTTTATATGGCGGGTTTTCTCTTCTTTGCGGTGACTTTTTTTCTTGTCACTCTTTGCAGTGAATTCTTTTTCTTGTCACTCGTTTGCGCCCCGTCTACGGGAGCGTCTCGTTCGATCTGGGCTGAACCTCCTGTAATTTTCCCCTCTTTGGTATGTGTGTGGGTCGCATGTTTGGAGTACTTCTGTCCTCATGCATGTCAGACACCCCGGTAGTGTTTAGATTCTGGGACGTGGTTCTCGGTGTGTGGCAGACATCTCATTGATTGCTTCTTGCTGGTGGGGTTGTCTCACTGCAGCTGGTGAGGCTTGGTCACCTATATTTATGAGGCTATCGCTGCTGTCAGTGAGACTGCCTCGTTGGTGCTGGTTGGCCTTGATCACTGCCGTTGTTGAGACTGTGCCACTGTTGCTGGTGAGGGCTGTGTCGCTGGTGCTAGTGAGGCTGTGTCTGCTGCAGAATAGGAGGTGTGATCATACTGCTCCTTCCCCACGTACTTGCCTTACAACATGTATCAAAATTACACCCTGTCGGGCACCCTTACCCTCCAGGCATCCCCCGTTAAACTTCCCTCCCTGTGTATGTTCCTATTCACACCTTTGTTGAAAATCAAAGAGGAACAGGTCGATATTGTTTTTCGACGGTTCTTATGAGATTATGGATTGGCGCCCCATTAACGAGGGGGTTTGACCAGAGACCGTTCGAAAGGCGGGACTTCAATCTCCCACCGAGCCCATCTCTCACACTTGTTTGTATGGTTAATCATTGCACGGCTTAAGACTATTTGCTGTAGTGAAGAGATACGTAGCTCTAATTTACTTGTCTCTTCAGACACACACACACACACACACACACACACACACACACACACACACACACACACACACACTTACAACCTAAATATGCTAGCAGACGATGCAAAGGTCATGAGGAAAGTTAAGAAATTGAAGGATTGCATCTCCTTACAAGGGGACCTTGACAGTCTCTGCAGTTGGTGTGATACAGGTTGATGAAAATTGAAAATGATGAAGATGGGTCACAGTGAAGGAAGACCTCGATATGATTATCAAGTAGCATGAAAGAGACGACAGGAATCTGTGTTACAGAGAGACTTCGAAGTCGACATTGTCCCTTACCTGTCGCCAGAGTCCTTACCTTAGGAGTTAGTTAAGAAGGCCAGCTGGTTGTTAGCAAATACTAGAATAGCATCCAAGGTCGAAGCAAAGGAATTATTCAGCAAGGCCAGAACTGTAATATGCTGCTCAAGTTTGGTCACCGCATCTAAGAATTACAAAGAAGTAATAGGAATCCAGTGGAGAGCAAATATTTATTGTACCAGAATTTAAACAGATGAATGACAGGGAAAAGCGAGAGGATATTGAAATTGCTCACCATGGAACAGAAAAGAGTGAAGGGTGATATAAACACAACTTTTACATTTTTAAAACGTATGGATGACATATATAGTGAACACTCATTTGAGAAATGTAGGGACAGAACAGCGAGAGGACAAGACTGTTAATGTAAACATCAAATAGAAATTTAAAAAGTTCTATGATAGTAGACAATGTTCAAGAGATGGGGGCCGCACGAGTGGTAAACTCCGTGGTAAACTCCATCCCCCTTACAGTACAAATGTGTAACTACACACACTTAGAGAGGTGGATGAATAGAATAAGCTGATTGAACAAACTAGATGTGGACCAAATACACGAGTTTAAAGAAATTTGATAGCAGAGAGAGTCCAGGAGATGGGTATCGGAACTCCCTCCACGTACAGTTTCGTTTATCTGTACACACTCGAATATTCACATTCCAATTTACGTAACTCAGTTTCGGTCTCTTCACACATGTTGATTTAGTTGATTGCTTCCCTGTTCGTTCTCACAGTGAGCGCTACGCGCTACTTTTGCCTCAGGCAAAATCTCGTTTTATGTGGGTAAATACTCTGTCCCTCAGAGAAAAATATGAATAGGGACAGAGTCACAGACGGGTACGGAGGGAAAAGGAAACGAGAATAAAGAGGATGGTGAAAATGGGCTGTGCTTGGCGCTTGGAGGTGTGTGTGTACAGTCAACAAAAAGAGTATATGTATATATCGTTACTCTTGCCGTGCTCGACATTTTAAAACACAAGACGAAAGAGTTCTTTTATACTGCCCTGGGTTTCGTCAGTGTTGGTATTCCTGCTTTCCTTATTAGGCTATGTTCACAAGATAAGAATGCTTACGGTTGGAGGGAATTACCAGATACGTCTGTATTCTTACTGACTGTTCTCTGAAAACCTTCTTGTGTTTGCTAGTAAAATTTACCTGTGTTAAATTTGTTCAAAAAAAAAGAGAGAGAATTTGATAAAATTGAAAAGAAATATACGGCTTGAAAAGTTTGGAAAATCTGGCAGAGCTCTGAATTTCACAATTCAAAACAAAAACATTACATTTTTGCATCGTCACATTTTCGCTCTTCTGGATGCAGTTTCGCTATCATATGTGCGTTCCATTCCCTGTAGAAGTACTCTTGAATGGGATAGCCACAACTGCCATACCCAACAAGTCTGATTCGTTTATATTGTTCCTCTCTTTTGAACATTTACGATCGTTCATGCTCCAAATTCCTGTAATTTCAGGAAAATCAGCTTGAAGTGGTTAGATAGCTCTCCCTCGAGCAAAACAGTGATGTCCTTATATGATTCGTTACATCAACTCTTCGTTTTTTTTTTTTTTTATCTTTCTTCATTACTTTGGGAAGTGGCGGCCCCTCACTTTAACCACCCAATATTCTTTGCCTTAGCATGGAACGAATAATTCTTCAAATAGATATCACAAGATTAGAGACTTCCACTTATTTGTCCGATTTCATGTAAGAAATAAATTTGGATAATTCAGAAGATTTAATTCTGAGAATACGGCATGAAAAAATTTTATACTATAAAGGAAATGCAGCAAATGATCACAAATACCAGCCATACCAAAAAACATCGTTCATTGCTAATTCAATCTGTCACAAGTGTAACGATACTATTTTTGTTGACTGTACATAACAGTTGTGTGGTGGTTACCATTTTTTATTCGTGGGAGACACCTGGTGCGTGGTGGGTGGGTAGTCTCTGTGTCCTGCAGGATACACTTAGTAAACACACTTGGTGAATGATCAGTATGTGTCCTGCGGGAGACACTGTACACATGTGGTGGGTGGGTCGTGTGTATCCTGCAGGAGACAACTGGTGTACACACGTGGTAGGTGGGTGGTGTATGCATCCTGCGGGAGACACCTGGCCCGGCCGTTCTGGCTGGGTGAGTGGCTGCCGGCCTGTGAATTATGCAGGGCTCGGGAGGCGGAGACCTGGTGAACACTAGTGTCTCTTGTTACTTCTCGGCTCCTGTGCCAGGCACACCCACCCTCCCTGAACATGCTCAGGGATGTGTCTAGTAATGGCAAACACTTGAAGAATTGAGCAGTAGTAAAGTGTTTGTGGCTTCCCCTGTCCCTTCCCCCATCCTTCCCTTTGTTCAGAGTCAAATATTTATAGGTCATTAAGAGGGACGCACTTATACAGTATCAGACTGTAATCAATTTGTTCTACACCTGAGGTAATTCATAATTGGTCTCGTCGGCAAATTTTGGAACAAATGCTCGTTACGTATGAAAGAAACACTAGTGCAAGTACAGTGTGCTCGTGGATGGAGATGTGTACCGTGGAAAGTTGGAAACATCTGTTCTAGCCTATTTTTCTACGTGCTGTAATCTGCGTCTGAGAACCGTATTATGTATATTATTAGTTTTTATCATCATAATAGTTATTACTGTTGTTATTAACATAAGTGTTAAATTACCTTTATTTATGTACAAAACAGGGAGGGAGATTTATACTAATATGCATATTTGGACGGAATAGTGGTGGTAGAAAAGCCTCCGAGACGACCAGTGAATGGTGTACGTATTAATGTTCCTACATTTCCTGGAGGTATTGTGGTGATATATGGGTGAAAGCGGGGAGGATGGTTGGTGAGGAGCGATGGGTACGTGGTGTGTGGTGGAGGGGAGGCCGCAGCGTCACAGGTGCTGTAGTATACAGTGGCTGAATTGTTGTTTATTGGTGGTGATTGTGTGGGCAGCTCCCCAGCACCATCCTGCTGCTGCTGCTGCTGCCCTCCCTCCCTCTTGCTCCACCATCTGGCACTGTCTCCAGCGTGTCACACACCGGCTTCCTTTCAGCTCCACCGTCTGGCACGACCTCCAGTGTGTCACACGCCCGCTTCCCTTCTGCTCCACCATCTAGCATTGTCTCCAGTGTTGTCACACGTCCGCCTCCTTCCTGCTCCACCATCTGGCGTTGTCTCCACTGTGTCACATACCCGTCTCTCATGGAGTACTCCTGAACCCTTTCTAGTAAACAGAACTTAATTCCTTACCGTGTAAATTGTGGTTGTCATTAAGTACTGAGAGGGTTTTTCTACGTGCAGGTCTAAATTGCTTGGAACGACAAAAAAATTTGGAGCACAGACTCTTTCATAAAAAACCCTGTCAGTTACAAAGGAGCCGTAAACATTAGACAGAATGGAGTAAGCAGTTGGTGCCTGATTCCAACTCTCTTCCAGCAAGTTTAGTATCAGATTCACACATAGCGGACCTGATGCAACCAAGTTGTGGGATGAAGGCTTGCGGGTTCACCCTCGAATAATTTGACTGATTAGAGACGCATTAGTGCAACTTGGGCTTAGACGTAACACTGTAGGTACAGGCGAAAACTTCGATAATCAATTTAAAATGAACATAAAAAGGAGACTGCAGCACTGAAACTTGTAGCGACGTGAGAACTTATTGTGAGTCTTATCATGCGGAGGTTATCATCGTAGAATTTAGTTTTCCCCTGTGGCATAGTTAGGATTTGTGGGGGGGACGCATACCCATGGCCATGGCTACCCCAGGCTGTTTGTTTACACATGATTAGCAGCAACAGATGGAAGATACCCCACACCAGTTTCTCGGATAGTCGTGCCCATCTTTCCAGATCGTCTTGTCAAAGTTCTGAGATCGTCATTAACCAACTTCTCAAATTGTCGATGTCGATTTTTTTTTCTTTAACTGACGTGAGGATAGTGGAGGGACTTGGGTGCTTTTGGTATGGTATAACTTGGATCGTTTGTGTAGACTCGAGGTAGTGTGGCCTTCCTCTCCCCGTGGCTCATGATGCTGTTGTGGAACGCCCGCAGGACACGACTCCCGGGACACACCCGAGGTCGTGAAGGACAAGGGAGGGTCCCACTGTTAATCCTACTGATAGATGGAAGAGTTCGTCCACACAACATCCCTGTAGGGACTTCGATTTTATCTTTGTAAGTGTGGCTTTATCAGAACTTAAGGAAGACCTGAAACCAGTGAAATGTGTAATGTGTATGGTGGTGATTATAGGTAAATCGTGATTGACCTACAGTGTGTGAACAGAGTTAGTGATAGTGGATAGTGAAGCATCAGACAATGTAGAGGGAAGAGTGGTGCTGCAGCTGGAACTGCGTCGTGTTGCAGTTGGAACTGTGTCGTGTGTACCGCCATAGACATCCACCTGAACATGTCGCTCTTGTCCCTCACGGCCAAAATGGCTGCGGCGGTGCAGTGTGGCGGAGGCTCTCTGGGCTCCAGGTCCCGCAGGTGAGTTTGTGTAACGGGGAGCCGGGCTCTGGCGATCGAAAGCGCCTCCTGGTATTGGCCTTGGGTCGGTCGGGAGGCTTGTCTCTGGCCCCCTCATATATGTCATGCATAACATATGTTTTGGTACTGTAGTGGGTAATATTGTAACTTTTCTCTTTGCATGTATAGTAATGGTGTTCTCTTATCTTTTACAGGTAAGTTGAGCATGGTGGTGATGTAGTCCCTCCCAGGGTAGGTAGTGTCATCTACCAGGTAAGTTCACCATATCATCTCCTGACACGTCTTCCACGGTATAGCAAGTCTTTAACCCCTTGAGCACGATGGTACGATCCTTCAGCAAAATGTTACGAACCCTGAGCACTACGGTACGATCCTTCATCACAATGTTACGAACCTTAAGCACTTCTGTACGATCCTTCATCACAGTGTTACGAAGCACAACGTTAAGATCCTTCAGCACAATGTTAGGAACCTTAAGCACGGCGATACGATCCTTCAGCACAGTTTAACGAACCCTGAGCAAGACGCTACCATCTGTTCAAGGGTCGTACCGACGTTATCAAGGAGGTCAATTCCCCCTTGCTGCGCAGGGCAGGACTGATGTGTGTGTCAGTGTTTCACGTCCTATTTATCATAACTTCATCATATGCTCCTCGTGCAGTTTTTTTTTTTTTCTATCCAGGGCTAACTTTATCATTCATAAAATTATCACCACGAAACTTGCAACGACATTTATCGTTGTCACAGGCGTGTCGCGTGCAGTACTGATGTAGCTGTAACCTTGGATTATAAGCTGGAGGTTAAATGATTTTTCAGTCTTAACTGAATGAGTCGCTCTTGGCAATAGCTCTTATACTGTTGAGGTTATTAAGATGAAGCTTGGAACACGTGCGAATCGTTGTGAGCGTTGCATTAAGTGCCGTTAAAGCCACTGCTCTGTTGCCGCAGAAAGCCGTCTGAAGAAGGAGATTAATGTATGTTTTCAAGAAAAACAGCTCTCTAGCTGTACAGCAAAGTCAGTAGTACGGGGAAGTGATGTTGAAATATCAAGTCGACTCCACGCCGTAGTCAAACAGTTATTGATGGCGGAGCAACGTGAAGTGACTTTTAACTCTTAGATACACTCCTGAAGGTGGTGGTGGGTGGGGGAGGGTGTTGGTGCGTCCCGGTGTGGTGTCAGGTGTCATGAAGAATGATGAAGTTGGCGGGCAGATGCGGGCGGTAACAACACGTGAACGTCTGTGTCATCTTCATGTGGTCTTGTTTCACTGCGTGAGTGATGGTTCAGGGGCTGGGGATGGAGGAATTGACCTGCCCGAGTGCTGGCGGGGAGGCAGGGGCAGTGGTCATGCTGGCTGACGCACCACGCAAGACGTAAGAAAGGAAACATGGAGGGCAACTGTGCGTATTAACTTTCTCCGGATTATTCTTGCTGACCCTTTTGAGCTCGACGGTGCGTTCCTTGGGTATGATGGCCTGGCTTTTCTTTGGCAGTCGTGATCCAGGGGTTAAGGATCTCGGTCGGCTTCCATGACCAACGTGGTAAAGTCGCTATCCACGGCCAGCTTCGGTAAAACCCCCTGGCTGACGGACTTAAGCATGGTAAACCGACGCTTACGGCCGGTTGAAGAGCGACGACGTCCTTGGTTATGTACACACTGTGAACTAGGAAGAGTAACACCTTCACCGACAGGGGCCATAAGTTGGTCAGGTCTTGTGGAGGAAGGTTAGTGTCACAGCCTGTGATGCTTGAGTCTCTGGCATGACATATACAGCTGTATCGCGGCGCAGGGAGCGAGGAGAATGTTAGGTGTTGCTCCATGAAGGTCGGCGTGTAACATGTAAATAGTCACACATCTGGACTAAGCAATATTGGACCACACTAGTCCATTGTGTGTTGCGAATCTCTTGTGGTGAGTTTCTTTCAAAATAGGGACCCCAGAGGCAGTTTTGGGAGCACTTAAAGCCACAGTGAGAGGAAGGAGATGGTGATGAAAGAGAGCAATGTGGTCTGTACATCCATAGCAAATGCTAGGTTCGGTGAGGAAAGTTGCTTTGATTAAGCTGCAACATGAGGCTGTCGCCGCTTCGAGGTAAATCGTAGCGAATTGGTGAGGTGCGATTGGACTTGAGGCCAGGCGTTAGGACATTTCCTTATACTCGTTGGCCACATGTTCTCGTGGACGTTTTCAAATTTCCTGTGGTCTGATTGGTGCGCCTTGGGCTGGTTTACCTTGCCGTCGGACTGAGCCTGTAGTTCTCTGTAGGTCTTTGAACACCTCCAGGGTCCTTGTTGTGAAGACATAAGGGCGACCCTTACTGCTCCACGGTCTACGTATGACGACGGTATTGTGATAGCAATACATCCTCAGTGCTCTTTGAAGTACTCTGCTCTCCGTTTACAATCTCCAGCCCCTCGTCATCAGCACTCCCCCTAACTTATCTGGTACGCTCTCTCTCTCTCTCTCTCTCTCTCTCTCTCTCTCTCTCTCTCTCTCTCTCTCTCTCTCTCTCTCTCTCTCTCTCTCTCTCTCTCTCTCTCTCTCTCCACCCACACCGCCCCTCTGCCCGAGTCACCTCAGCCCAAAAATAGCTTGGTAATCTCCCCCCAGTTTCTCTCGTCCTTTTTTCCTTATCATTTGTTTTGCATTCATTCGTCCACACAAACCATTTTGTAGTTAGAATTTTACGCACAGTGTTGGCTGTGTTGCAGATATGTGGCAGTGTTTGGGGGGATATTTGGACGTGTGGGTACGGGAAACCTAGTGTGTGTGGGTGGGTGGGTGGTGGTGGGATGGGGGTGACGGTTTGTTATCCCCGAGTCACACAGGACGGGTGGTTATCGTTAGTCCAGGGTGTGACGGGTTCTAGCCGCATGTGACGTGGACCTTCTAACCCACAGTTATGAGATAACACAGGTGACGGTTGCTGATGAGTGGGAGGGGGGGTGTCAGCATCATCATGCGCGCGCACACACACACACACACACACACACACACACACACACACTGTCACGCACGCAACCAGAATTAAGAGGGCTGAGTCACAGGGAAAGGGTAGAGGCCTCAGATTTGCCCACCATGGAAGAGAGGAGAGTGAGGGTTGCCAGTAAGATAAAATAGTGCAAAGACTTCACTGTAAATACGGTGCTATACGGTGCTCATTAGTTGCTCACCGCCGCACGTGCTTATGTAAGCTGACAAGACGTGTGCCGCCAATTTAGTTGTGATGTTGAACAGTATGTGGCAGACTCACGGGGCCAGGGTAGGCGGGGACACGGGGCTGGAGACGAAACCCCTAACCATCCGAAGGTATTGTAAACCTCTCTCTCTCCTCAAGGATAACCAGCTGCGTCGCAAGAATAAACTTGGACGCATTTATGTCTGCAGTAATCTGTATACCCCTACAACAAACTGTGTATGAAAACGAATAAACCAGACTCCCTGAGAGGGATAATTATGTCCGTGTTTGTATAGAGTGCGAGTGTTGTTGGCATTCACCTCAACATAACATCATCACTTTGTGTGGCGGCTCTGGCGCAGACAGTAGCACTACCTTAAACTTTATCTTCCATAAGCGAATAAAAGGAAAAAATAAACAGGAAGCACAACAAACAGTTCTTGGTAAGATAGAGAGAGAGAAAAAAAGATAGTACTTCTGTTCATTCGTTAAGTTCAGCTCTAGGACCATCAGTGCCTTTGGCTTATTAAGTACAAGTACAAGTGATTGCATAGAATTGTGTGAATTGATTTCTAGATGCTACATTAAGCCTAGAATTGAAAAAATAAAAGTCCAAGTCTGGATTGTAAGAAACAACTCAAAGTGTGAACGTAGAATTTTGCTCATGTCTTGGTTTCAGCGGTAATGACATTGTAGATACAGAAGCGAAAGCAGCTGAATACATTCTGTGTACGGGAGTTATACCTCATTGTGATTTTATGTGGTGAATGAAAATTTAAGATAGATGTAAATAATAAGCGAGATTGGGCTTAGACCACCCCCCCCAAAAAAAAAAAAAAATACACAGAAGGGAAAAAAGTTCAAATATGGCGTTTCTCCATCAGCAAGAATCGCTTTGTTTCGGTATTGGTCACTGTGTTGATCCATGATCACTTTGTGCGGAGACGAGACCTGCCATAATGTGAAACCTGCAATTGCAGGATTACCGTAGAGGATGTATCAGCGGAATGCCAAACTTATAGAACTCTTAGAATTGAATATGATTTATTATAGCTGTGGAAGGAAAGAAATTAGTCAAGAAATTTCAGACAAGAATATTGATATAAAGACATGATTTTTTTTTAAAGAAGCCTAAATTTAAGATTTTACTATGTAGTTTTAAGATTTTAGATATCTTTGAAAGTAGCTCAAAGTGTGGAAATATGTTTTTATTAATGTCAGAGAACTCGGAATAAACATTCGATGGTTCTAACGCTTTACAAATTCCGCAAAATCAGTCCGTCAAGCTAAACGTATTGTGAAGGAAGAGCTTGATCTGAAACTGACCCACAGAGCTCTCCTTCAAGAAAACATCATTGGAAAACAGCAACCCATAGCACTAACATCGCAGATTTTTTTCTTTCAAGGTTTGAGACGTAAACTGGCCGACTTTACAGAATCAAACAGTTTACGTCATCCGGCGCAACATGTATTCTGAGCGGCGAAATCCTGCCTCTAACACTGCCCATACGCCCATGATTATAGTTTAGCGGCGCAAGAGAACGAACGAGATACTGACGAAATAGACATAGGCTGTGTTAAGTGTGATCATGGTGTCACAACACAAACTCATGAACTGGGTATGTCTGATGTAGTGGTTAGCGTTACTGCCCATGACGCATGGCCCGTAAACTCATGAACTGGGTATGTCTGATGTAGTGGTTAGCGTTACTGCCCATGACGCATGCACGGGCCCACATGGGTTCAAATCCTAGGTGTAGCAGTCGGCCTGCATTTCACTCAGATGTTCATTCTTCCTTCGGGGTTGGCCTATACTATATTATGTTATGTATTGTATTTTATATATCTGCGGGAGTTTCATGATGATAAAAGGGACTCCTGAGTCAGGCCTCAGTAACAGCCTGGCTGATCAGAGGAGCAGCAGTGCACCTTGGATGTACAGCGAGATGTGTAGGATGGGGAGCCATCATAATGCGACGGAAGTTGTATTACAGCCACCCCACGTGTCTCCCTCCCACACACACACACACACACACACACACACACTACCTCATATGCAACCCACTGCACCTGCAGACACCCCCACATATGTATACCCTACGCGCAGCTAGGTTATACGTAACCATTGTTCACTTACAGTCACCTCCCACGCTGCTTTGCAGTAGAGGCAAGCATCTCCACACCCTGCTCACCATCTGGTGGGACGCCTGACTCGGAGCCTCAACATTCGTAAACTTCCGGTAAGTGGGCACAACATATGAACCCTTAGGGTTGTCCGCCGACTGTCAAGTTATTAACTTATGTGATATTTTAGGCGAATACTTTTTATGGGTCGTCAGAAACATAGATAGATAGTGCAGTGATTCCGCACTATCATAGAACACACAATACCCTCCGACAACAGAACACACAATACCCTCTGACAACAGGATAGCCTTTCATTAAGGTTTATTATAGTTACGAACTACTCGTACTGTAAGTGCTAAGCTTGAATTATTTACACGACCAACAAAATTGAGCATTTAAAGCTTTATGATTATGATGTTTCTTTGCAAGTCTCTTCAGAGTAGCAAATACGTTGCAATGTTAAAGGCGAGGTGGGAGGGTGGGGTTTGCCTGGGAGACTGTGGCAGACAGACAGACAGACATCTCTCTCACTCATCATCTGCCCTCACGACAACCAGTCATTATTTCATCTGGGTTTCTGAGCTTCTACGAACGGAAATTTAGTCGGTGGTAACTGTGACGTAAAGTCTGTCATTGATGTTGGAGGATGGAGCAGCAGAATATTACTGTCTTGTTCAGGGTCGTATTACTGGAGGATGGAGCAGCAGAGTAGTACAGTCCTGTCCAGGGTCGTATTACTGGAGGATGGAGCAGTATGTCCGTGTCTAACTGTTGGTGCACATATATATGCGCTGTACTGTGGCTACTGTCACATAACCGGCTTATACATGGCATTTCCTGTAAATAAACTCGCCCAGGCTAACTTCAAAAGTTGACCCGCTTGCCTTACGCCGCAGTGTTAGTTCACTTTCCCCAACTCTGTATGTATTGCATTGGTTTTTGCTCCCGAGAGCTTGATGCTTGTGTGTCTCCACCACTAGATAGATCACGCAATGCTCGGCAAGCTGCTGCGTCACATGATTCATGTGTGGCCGTTGGCAACTCAAGGTTGGGCCGCTTTGATAACTTTTTCCCTGCACCTCGAAGCTCTGGAACTCGCTAACCTCTCAAGTATTTCTCGGCAACTGACATTCACCTTTTTAAAGACAGGTCTTTCTTTTCCTCCAAAATTTGTAGATACTTTCCCTTATCTCTTCTTTTTCCCTTTCACTAACATCTCTATACTTCAGTTAAGGTTCGGCCTTTCTGTGGACTTTAGTCTGCGACTGGAGCCTCTAACGAAAAAAAAAAAAAAAAAGGCTGTCATTCCGGCATCTGTTATATACTGGGGAGTATGTGTTATGGTAGCGTTCAAGCGGGACCAGCATATGTGACGCGTGGCGGCATTGGAACATAATTGTGTATATTGTAGTATGTTTGACGTGTGGTGACTTTGAAGCAATGCAAAGATGTTGCGCTTGATAGCGTAGAAGCAATACAAGCATACCACGCGCAGCAGCGATAAAACAATAAAAGGATATTTCCCAATTGACAGCGTTGACACAGTATAAGGCTGTGTCCTTCCTAGTAGCGTAAAAGCATTGTAAGGGTGTCGCACATGGCGGCGTTTAAGCAGTACAAAGATGTGTCACGTGGGGAGGCGTTCACCCAATACAAGGATGAGTGACGCGTAGCAGCGTTGAAAGAGCATAAATGTGAAAGGAAATGTGACGTGGTTGCGTTGAAACAATACAAGCAAGTGTTTTGCATAGTAACGTTTAAGCAATAATTCTACCTGGCTGACAAGTGGGGCACCATAGCGAATCTCCACCATAGCGCTAAATCAGTATGAGGAAGGCAACGCTGAAGTAGTAGCTACAAAAAGTGTTACCTATGGCGGCACAGAAGTAATACAGTATGTTGTGGTCTGTTAAAGCTATACAAAACATTGTGATCAATTCACTCGTGCCAGGTATTCGAAACATCGTAGACTACTCAGACGAGAATTTAAAATCTCACTTGCCAAATATTTACATATTGTACCTGATCTTCATGGTTGTGTACGGGTACGCTCCTAGGCACTGTAGGCCGTGGCCTCTTACTACGTGGCTGATAAGTGGGGCACCATAGCGAATCTCCACCATAGCGCTAAATCAGTAGGAGGAAGGCAGCGCTGAAGTAGTAGCTACTAAAAGTGATACCTATGGCGGCACAGAAGCAACACTGTGTTGTGGTTTGTTAAAGCGATACGAAGCACTGTGAAGTGTGGCCGCGTTGAAGCAGTACGTGTGAGATATTATGGTTTTGAAGTATTGCAAAGAATGACGTGTGATGATGTTGAAATACATGGAGATATAGTTGAAGTAATACAAATAGGTGTGACTTGTGGTGGCTAAGTTCAAGGAAGCATGACATGCGATGGCGTTGATGCAATACTAAGAGGTGTGACGTGGAGGCGTTGAATAATGCAAGGAATTGTAATGCAAGGAATTGTTTACCCGTTCTATGTAGACAATGATCGTTTAAGATCGTGATTGATTTCCATTTTCATATGGTAAGACATGTGTCTTGATCTCCAGTTATGAAGTATTCCATGTGGACATGACATGCGAAGTCTTTTGAATATTATAACTTAAGATCAGAGGTTGCCTTCAAGTACATTATGAGAACATCCTAAACATCCGGGGGCCTTGAGTGATCAATTCACTCGTGCCAGGTATTCGAAACATCGTAGACTGCTCAGACGAGAATTTAAAATCTCCCTTGCCAAATATTTACAAATTGTACATGATCTTCGTGGTGTGGGTACGCTCCTAGGCACTGTAGGCCGTGGCCTCTTACAACCTGGCTGATAAGTAGGGCATCATAGCGAATCTCCAGAATCGATGTTAAGGTATATGGTTTAAGTTTAGTGTACTTAAGGGTTATAGTTTTTCACCGAAAAAAAGAATGTCAGGGAAAATATACTTCCTATGAATGTTGAAGTGGAATGTGTT
Source organism: Panulirus ornatus (assembly GCF_036320965.1). Lineage (NCBI taxonomy): Eukaryota > Metazoa > Arthropoda > Malacostraca > Decapoda > Palinuridae > Panulirus > Panulirus ornatus. The sequence goes on from NC_092239.1 coordinate 8,358,751, forward strand.
AAAAGAACTGGTTCTCCAAACAAGTAATTATATGATAGTGTCTTGGTACCTGACCCAGTATGCCTAAAAGTCAGACTTCAGGAATGATAATCGTTAGAAACTTAAGCGGACCAGGCAGTCATGACTGTGCGACCTTTGGCAACAACTGTACGACCCTTCAGCATGATGGTACAGCCCTTTGGTATGATAGTCTGGCATGGTCATCAAAGGTCACACCGCACCATCGTGCTGAAGGGTCAGGTCATTGTACTTAAGGATCTTGCTGTCGTGTTCAAGGGCATAAGAGCATTCACGGTTCTTGAAGTTTGCGATAAGTGTAGCGGGTGGTATAGCGGCAGTTTGGATCTGTGGTGATGATGATTAGTGGTATGAGAGTAGTGTGTGTGGGATGGTGAGGGTCACGTTAGCCCGGACACAGGGGTAGTTATGGTCTTACCAGTGTTTGTGTTTGGGCAACAGTGGCAGTCACCCGCTTCCCCAGATCCCCAGCTGATCACACTTCTTGCCCTTTGCTTCTTGGTGTTGCACATCTTTCCTGTAAAGATGTGTTGTAGTAAAGATGGTTAGGATGCTTCAGATGTCATTATGATGCTGCAAGGTTGTGGTTATGGTACAGCAGGGTTTTGGCTATGATGCTTCAGGGCTTTGGTTATGATGCTGTGCTCTTATGTTTATGATAGTGCAGGGCTGTGGTTTTGATGCCTCAGGGCCATGGGCCATTGAAAGTTACACTGCTTAAAATGGAAGAGTTTAGTCTTCTGTGATAGAGAAATGAGGATATGCTCCTGTGAAGAAGTTCCTAATAGAACGGGTGTCAGAGATAAAGATAGACAAATAGAGGATATAAAGGTGTTCCTATTTCGTCTAGGGTTTGTCAAGGACAGTGGTTATGTCAAGCAACAGTAGTCCTTGGAAGAGCTGGAAGATCATATCAGTAATGCTGTTCAGGGTGTATCCTATGGACAATTTTGCTGCTCATTTAAGTTTATTGAAAGGGAAGGTGGAAATATTGGGATTAAACTTTGTGTTTGTTTTAATCATGATGGATCCCTGACAGGTACTAAGCAGAACTTCAAAGACTGCTCTCATATCTCAACATCATAGATTTGTCTGTTTGTTTTAATCAAGTAATTGAATTGGACACCTTTAAGTGGAACACTTGTATAATTTTGTACAGTACAAATTACTTAATATAGAAAAGTATATTGATGATGTGAAGCATAAAAGTTGTGGTGTAAATACTTTCATTGGACAGATGAAGGTAAGATACTATTTAATGGGAAAAGATTCAACTGCTTTGTTAGGGGCATATGAAAAACTGATCTTACACTATATACTGGATACTGTATGGAGAAACATATGAAACCATAGAAAAGTTGTATAAAAGATGTAGGTATGATTACTTAGTGGGCTACTGAAAACAATACAGTTAAACAAGATATAGTTTCATCCACATTACTATGGGAAAATGAAGAAATAGAGTTTTGTACAACATTTTGGAGGCAGAAGAACTTCTTATGATGTGGAATAGAAAATAAAAGATATAGAAATTATTACTTATGATGATCTTGCTCTTAGCAAATGCAACAGAGTAACCATTACAATCTGTAAAGTTGGTAGGATTGATTTATAAACTTTCAAAACAAGAAAGGTAAAGCAAGTTATGAATCTCCTCATAGCACTTTTGCTCTTCACATTGGAATGTTATTGTGTGAAATTGTTAACAAGAGTTAGAAAATATGCAGAGATGCTTTTCAGACGTCATTAACTTTCTGAAATTTAAAGATCTTTCAGAAACGAATTAAAGAAGAGACTATACTTTCTGGAATAGACATTAGAGAGAAACATCATATATTATATGCATTGAGAATCCTAGCAGGTGTAATTCCCAGCCTACAATATATGCATGGAAAACCCTGGAAGGCCTAGTTTGGAGCCAACACATTTATTATATCTGATTAACATAAGGAGCCTGGACAACTCTGTAAGACATTACAACAAAACTGAAAAGGTGCCAAAATACAGCATTAGAAAAGAACTTGATTTTTTTATGGTATTAAACTGTATGGCTCGCCACAAGTGTTAGTTATGTAGATCACCCAGAGGATAACATCAGACTCACTCGACAAATATGTAAAAGGTGAACCAGAACATTATATGTAGGGTATTTAAGATTATGGGCTGCAGCCATAAACTGCTTGACTTATTAGTGGAGCAACAATGCAGCTTGGTCCAAAACCATGAAAGTACACAAGCCCTTAAGATTCTGTAACTTGTTTAAGGTAACCGGCATCCAACAGATTTAAGTAACATTATAGAAAGTCCCCTCAACCTAAAAAAGTGAAGATCGATGGCTTCCTTTGAAGTTACCAGACCTGCCAGATTGTCAAGTAAACATTGGAAGGAGAGTTACAGTATTGAACAGGTTAGTAGGCTGGGTCTTCCTAAATGAAATTGGTCACAAACTGAAGGGCAGTTCAGTATAAATTAAGGTAAGATATGGGTTTCTGATGCTGAATAGGCATAGGGTAGTAGCTGTCAGGGTAAAATTTGCATTGTTCCTCAGATATGATGTGTTACATAGTAGATGGTAGGTAAAGAAGTGGGTATTTAAAACCAATGGCTGGAGTCAAATGAGTATGACTTGAGAGGATCATCAGCAACCTCATGAAAGTTCAGCTTGCTTCACTTGCCAGGTGATATATAACAATGTATTTTAACTGGTTACATGATGTGATCTCAAGGTTCTTGTATGCACATGTTGAATAAGGATTTTCTGCTTTACTCTGTGTAGATGCATAAAACAGTGACCATATAGCATGCTGGAAGAGGACACGAATTGACCTAATCACCATGTAGGAAGATTATCGAGACGTACCCACATTTAGGTTAACTTGGATGTAGCGCATATTGAGATTATAGCAGGCAAACATTGAGGTGATTGTAAGCTAGATTGATATTTACTGGAGCTTATGTAGAAGGGGTGTTGTTTACAGTTGTAGTATGTGCAAGAGATGGTATAACCTGAAGCGATGTTGCTCCATCCTCAAGCCAATTTATCCTCACAATGATCACATTAAACTTTTAGTAGTTTCACATAAGATGATGCTTGTTTCCTGGGGTTAGGGTTTGGAGTAGTATTTGATTTTGGTTTATATTTTAACCATAACGTGTGGAATAAGATATTTATATATCTTTCCTAGGACGCTCATTTGTAGTTGCTGTTATCTACAGTTCACAGTGGCATTACTGTTGTTTTAAGAATTATTTTGTTAGTATAAGGTGAAATGCATATGCAAGGCTTATTTCGTTTCTCTCTGACAGGAAAAAGTTTGATGACAACCAGTGGTGGGAACTATTCGACACAAATACATCACGGTTCTACTACTACAATGCCACCTCTCAGAAGACTGTCTGGCACCGACCTCAGAATTGTGACATCATCCCACTAGCTAAGCTCCAGGTGAGGCCCTACCACTTTGTCTGTATGAAGTGCTGTGCTTCATTGTCTTGGGGAAAGTATACCAAGTGGGAGTACAGCAATATCTTAGCGGGATAGTTCCAGTTTTTTTAAATGATTCGTTTCGAAATAAGACTTGTTTTACCCGTTTTATAATACTGCAACAGGTATATTGTGCCTTCCATGCCTACTTTTAGATGAATTTTAATTCTCTTCCTTAGTAGGTGATAGGAAAAGTTAATGGTCGTTAATGGTTGGATGGAGGGATGCTGGACTAAGGATGTCAAATTGGTTGTGTTAGGGTAGTTGGTATTAGTTGATGAGTAGAAGCTTCCAGAAGTAGAGAATTTGCCATGCTCTGTATAAAACATCTCAGAAAGGAAGACACAGAGTAATTACCTGTACAGTATTAACATGAAAGATACGAAGAAGATAAACCAGTTTATGAAAGCTGGGTGAGAAACATGAGTGATAGAAATCATAAAACAATGATATAACAGTTAGAAATTACAAAAAATTGTGCAGGGTAAATGTACACAGACCCAGAAATTGGTTTATGTCAATGACATGTATGAAATTGTAATGCAAAGTAAGAGAATGGAATAACTGCACTAAAGGAATTCAGAGAGTTTGTCATAAACTTTTGGAGGAAAATGGATACTGATATTGTTGACAATGCTAAGGGATTTGATAGATTGTAGGAAAATTTTTGTTGGGGAAAGTAATGAAGCAAAAGATGAAATATGAATTAGGTGGATGGAGTTTCTGATAAACGGATAATTCAAAGTACTGCAGTGGCAAAGAGAAGTGTCTTGATGTATTTTAAGTGTTTGATAATGATATTAGATGTGGGTAAACAGGCAAAAGTTGGTTTATTTATTCATTTAATTATATTTGATCACCAGGAAACAGACGAAGACTGGCCCATCCACTCATATACACACACACACACACACACACACACACACCTTTATATATATATATATATATATATATATATATATATATATATATATATATATATATATATATGTATTCCCTGCATGTCATAGAAGGTGACTAAAAGGGAAGGGAGCAGAGGGCTGGAAATTCTCCCCTTTCGTTTTAAATTTTCCAAGGAAGGAACAGAGAAGGGGGCCAAGTGAGGATATTCCCTCAAAGGCTCAGTCCTCTGTTCTTAACGCTACCTCGCTAACACAGGAAATGGCGATAGTATGAAAGAAAGAAATATATATATATATATATTTATATATATACATAAGTTGGTATAGTGAAATATTATCTGGATGACTTCAGAATCTGGAAAATGATAGGATTGGAAGAAAACAAAGTAAAATACGGAGAATAAAACTTGATTACTGAGGTATGTATTCAGAAACAGGTTAATAGACATACTGTATATGTCAAGAACTGTTTTCTGTCATGAAAACAGGTTTTTCACACCCACAGCATATTCACCACTCGTACTTTTAAGCTCCTCACAAATGAATTGGCAACAGAAAAGTTTAAAGTTCATGGAAGATAGACTTAAATAAAGAAGTCACGGAATGATTAATACTGTAATGGAGGCACCTCGTAAACATCCATTTAGAAAAATATGGTTTGAGAGTGAAGAAAATATTGAAGATATAGGAGTCATCGTAAATGAAAAGCTGGATTTGAAGACCATATTGAAAAAATGATACAAATGAGCCATATAATAAGCAATATGATGAGAAATTTCATTGCAAGAGAGAAAGTCAATGATGAAAATGTACAGTCTATATAAAAAGTAAAATTAGATACTGCTGTGTTCCTTAATCCCTAACAAAGCGAGGTTGAACTGATAAAGTGGAGATAATCCAGAAATAGTTTATAAATGAAATTGAGGGAATGGAATATTTGCATTAACATGGAAGATTGAAAGAACTTGAGCTAAGCAGTCTAAAGAAAAGTATGATTTATGCTTTACAGCAAATTTAGGGGAAAATAACATATGTATTAGACTGAAAAAATGTACATTATGGGAAAAAATCGTAATTAAATGTACAAGAATTCAGTAGAGTATATCAGAAAGGCACCAAAAATTATGTATGAGAGCTTGGCAAGAAATCCTTCCTTAATCTGCATATTCCATACATTGTTATGAATTATTTTTGATGCTTTGTTGTTGTTGATGTTATTGTAGTTCTGTGTCTTCCTCCTCCTAGATCTGATGGAAACTCCATAACCTTACCAAATTTGTGTTTTTCCATTTACTCCTATCTTATTTATCACTTCTGTTTGTTGGTATCATAAGAAGAAATATTTTACATCGTAGTTACAAGAATGTTATAAACTTTGTGACATCTATGATGTTCTGCTGTTTTATATATGCTCATCTCATACAAGATGTTATTTTTTGCCTTGTATTTGAGTTTGTCACAATTCTTTCGGAGCAGTCACATTGAGATATTACTTAAAGAAACGTGTCCTATAATTGATTTCACCCTGCAGCAAATCAAGCAGAACACAGAGGTGGCAGAGGATGAGGATGGACGAAAGGTGGTGCGTGAGTCTATTGGCACACAGACACCTTCCAAGCCAGGCCCGGTGGGTGGATATTTATACTCATTAATGCTTATGTGCTTAAGACATTCACATTCAACTTAAATCATTTAAAATGCTTATATTTGTAACTCTGCCTTGAGAATCCAATAACTGTTTGTTCACATTACTCCACCAGTCCCTTATGGTCTTTCCGTTCTATTAGATAGACATAATATATTCTTGTGTTGTTTCTTCTTTTAGGGATATTGTTGCCAGTTATCATTCCATCATTTTCAGACCCTATAATTTCCTTTGTACTGCTTCTTACAATGTTTTGAAGCTGTGGCATGATTACATACATTGTCATCGTCAAACTTTAATGCTTGCTAATGCTGTATGCTGTTTTCCTTGTGCTACAATGTTCAGTAGCATTTTTATGCATCCCAATATTATAGTTTTTATTCTATAATAGTTTGGCAATTTCTCTGTCTGTAATTAGTACTGACCTGTAGATACTAATGCTATTTTTTTGTACACAAATACTTTCATTCCTATTTATAGAAATGCCATTAATCTTCTTGTGTGGATTATTAATCATGGTATTGTTTATTTTGTCATATAATGTTTACTACTGAATGTGTTAATGCTTATTTCTTTAAGTCACCATTGTATAGATATTGACATGTTTTACCTAAACTTCATTTTTTGGTATTAACTCATTCTATTCTACAATGCCGTTATAAATACTGCCAACATTTTTAAGGATTATTTTCAACTAACATACCTTTGTGCTCTGTCCCTATTAGGTAGAACCTTGCATTGTTATTTTCTTCTTTTTCTTCTCTTATTTGAGATTTGTTAATTAATCTATTCCAGTATAGTTTTATTATAATTTGGATGATGATTATAACTTATTTACTCAGTTGTTTAGGAAACTCTTTTGACCGTACAGCAAGCCATGTTAGTTCTATTAGTAAAATATGAAAATTACGATTATGGAGTGGATTACCACTTGAAACTAGATATAAGCACTATTATAGTTTTAACTCATCTTTCTGTGTAGGCTGTATAGATTCATGTAATGTTTACCTGTAACTTTTAAGTTCAGCATTACTTTTGGGTATTAACGGCAGCACTGTCATGATATAATCTGTAACATAATATTTGATTAAGACACAATATATATCCTGACTGTATTAGGAATATGATTTTTGTAAAATAAGTTTCTTTATGGAGCAATATGTTGTAAGCAAAATTCCCTTAACCAGATTTTATCAATGAACTTAGAAAAACTTAATAAAGTAAGTGGGATGATGTCAGTTTATGGAACCCAGAACCCAGAACATTGGTGATTTTTCAGTGGTTATGCAGTCATGAAATCACACTTTTTTTTTTTTTTGAAACAATTACATTCGTTCATGAATCTTCAATAGACTGGTGTTTTCTGCTAGTTGTGATGTTAGATTGTTATTAGGTACTGCTTAAATTTAGTAATGTGAAAAGGTACAGTGGTGGTATGTAGCTATGACAGCTTTCTTTTTTATTTTTTGATGACATTTATCTTGATTTTTCAGTTTGTGTTTTGAAAGTTTTTCAAACATAATCCTCTCCACCAGTGCTTAATGATTTTACTCTAGAAGACTGTATAAAACATATAAGGTGCATGTTTTGATTTTTGTTACAGTTGATTTCCTTAAATGATTTATGTATATTCAAACATGGTAGGGATTTTTTTTATCTGCTTGTCTTTCGCTCAGAGCTACTAAGACTTTGAAATACTCTTGCCAACCCAAAATACCAAAGATCCTTATCTATAGATGCCCGGAGTTTATTTTCACATTAAAGATAATGATGCTTTTTCTTTTGGATTATAGAATTCAACAGAATTAAAATGTAACGAAGATTTTAAAAAATTCAAATAGAATATCATTAAAATGAAAGTTTGAAAGAATGAAAGGTTTGCAAAGGAAAGAGTGAATTGGGGGATGTGGTATACAGGGGCTACATGCTCTTATTGTATAGAACCAGGGTGTGTGAATCAACCAGGTGTAACCTAGAAAGGTCTGTGGAGCTTAGTTTCAGATAGGGGGCTGTTGTTTTGGTGCATTACACATGATAGCCAGAGAATGGATGTGAGCGGATGTATCAATAAACCGTTAGAACTAGCTCGGGCTATAGATAGGGTTGTGCAGAGGAGGGTGAATGTGTTGGAAATGAGATGTTTGAGGACAATATGTGGTGCGAGGTGGTTTGATCGAGTAAGTAATGAAAGGGTAAGAGAGATGTGTGGTAATAAAAAGAGTGTGGTTGAGAGAGCAAAAGAGGGTGTATTGAAATGGTTTGGTCACATGAAGAGAATGAGTGAGGAAAGATTGACAAAGAGGATATATGTGTCAGAGGTGGAGGGAACGAGGAGAAGTGGGAGACCAAATTGGAGGTGGAAGGATGTAGTGAAAAAGATTTTGAGCGATTGGGGCCTGAAAATGCCGGAGGGTGAAAGGCGTGCAAGAAATAGAGCAAATTAGAACGATGTGATATACCGGGGTCGACATGCTGTCAATTGATTGAACCAGGGCTTGTGAAGCATCTGGGGTAAACCATGGAAAGATGTGTAGGGCCTGGATGTGGAAAGGGAGCTGTGGTTTCAGTGCATTATACATGACAGCTAGAGACTGAGTGTGAACGAATGTGGCCTTTATTGTCTTTTCCTAGCGCTACCTCGCACGTGCGGGGGGAGGGGGGTGTCATTTCATGTTTGGCGAGGTGGCAACAGGAATGAATAAAGGCAGCAAGTATGAATTATGTACATGTGTATATAGGTATATGTCTGTGTATGTATATATATGTATATGTCTGTGTATGTATATATATGTATACGTTGAAATGAATAGGTATGTATATATGCGTGTGTGGACGTGTATGTATATACATGTGTATGTGGGTGGGTTGGGGCCATTCTTTCGTCTGTTTCATTGCGCTACCTTGCTAACGTGGGAGACAGTGACAAAGTATGATAAATACATAAATATATATTCATACTTGATCGCCATTTTCCATGTTAGCAAAGTAGTACCAGGAACAGACAAAGAAAAGCCACATCCACTTGCATTCATTCTCTAGCTGTCATGTATAGTGTACCAAAACCACCACACACACACACACACACACACACACACACACACACACACACACACACACACACACACACACACACACACACGAAAAATGCTCAGAATTGGGAATTATGCTCATATATTGATGAGTATATTCATTTTTTTTCATACTTGTAACATTGTAGCATTAGGGACAGGTGAAGGAAAGGCATCATTTGCTCACATTCCCTTGTTGTCATGTACAGTGCACTGAAAGCACAGCTTCCTATCCATAATCAGGCCCCATAGACCTTTCCATGGTTTCTGCTGGCTGCTTCATATATGAACCACATCACTCCAGTTCACTCTTTTCAGTGTTTGCCTTTCACACTTCTGCAAGTTCAGGCCCTGAGCACTCAGAATCTTTTTCTTTCCATCCTTACATTTTCAGTTTGGTCTCCGCCTTCTCGTTGTTCCCTTCTCTTCTGACACATTGTCCTCTTTGTTAACCTCTCCACACTCATTCTCTCCACATTATTGTGAAATCACACTTGCTAGAAAAATCAGTTATCTTTACACAGGCCACCTACCTGCCTAAACATAGCACACTCAAAACCCTACCACACCAGTATAGAGAAAGTTGTACTTCTTTTTCAGGGATTTTCTTTACTTGTACTTGTAGATAGAATATATATGTTCTGTTAAGAAAGGTATTTTTGTGTACATGAGAAAGTCCTGTAGGATCAGTTTTGCAGTTTAAGGGTTAAAAGGAAAAATTACTTGCTCTGGTAACTGGGTTCTGGAACTTTAAAGATCTGATAATGTCAAGTGTTAATGGTCAGGATGCATATTGTGGTACACTGTCAGTTGGAAAAATTATTTATCTGTTCAACTTAGAAATCATGCCATCTCCATCACCTGCTACTTTTTATTTTTCTGTCCTGAAAATGATAAAAACTAGTGCTCACAGCTTTCTTTGAAAATATCCATAACTTTTCCCTATCCCGTATATGATGTTCTTTTGATAATGATTCAGAATTGTCAACTATGTCAGGCTTTTTGTAACCAATGATTTAACCTTTTAGTAATATGGAAAAATCAGGTGAATTTTAGATATGTTTTTCCAGACCCTTAGAAATTGCTGGGTTATTCCTTGCAGTAGTTCAAAATTATCCATAACAACTCTTATATATATATCATTTGCTTGTGTACATCACTCAGAATTTTAACCATTAGAATAAGCTCTGTGCAGTAGTTACTACAATTTTTTTGACAAAGAAAAAGTTCAGGTGAATCCTAGATATGTTTATCTAGACCTTCAGAATTTAAGATAATGGGTTATTTCTTGCAGTTGTCGATAAGAATTATTTAGTAAGGGATATGAATGTACTCTCATTTCATGAATGGAACACAGAGTATAATCACGGTTTATGCTTATGTATGTATACCTTGAACTTCAGGTGTTGATTACTGACTGCCAAATTATGTGGAATAACAGTAAAACTTGGTGAGATTACTTATATCATTGATTGCAAGCTCATGTTTAAAAATGGATCCGAGTTATACATCCAAGTTTACATTTGTTCTGATAGTCCATTTTTTTGCTTTTGACATGTCTCATATGTTGGATATTATTTGATACATGCTAAGAACACAATATTTTGTATTTAGTATTTTGAAGAAGTGATGGATGTGGGAGATGAGGCAATATTTGTCACATGCATGGGTATGGAGGATGGAAGGGAAAGGATACAAGTGCAAGGGCCTGTAGCAAAATGAGAGATAAAAAGGGGCAATAACAAAGCTGAAGGTAGGAAGGGCACCTGGAGTGGATGGGATTATGGCTGAAATGCTGAAGGATGGAGGCAGTGTGATAGAGTGAATGCATCTGATTTGTAATTCAGCATGGAAACATAAGGTTGTACCTTAGGATTAGGTGAAAGCTATTGTTCCTATTCAAAGGAAAAAATCCTAAGGATGTATGTAGCAGTTATAGGGAAATAAGTCTGTTAAGTATATCAGGAAAAAGGTATGTAAGAATGTTGATTGATAAGAGTAAAGGAAGTGGCTGAATGCAGAATAACTGAGGAGCAAGGGGATTTTAGGAAAGGTAGGGGATGTGTGGATCAGATTTTTATGTTGAAGTTGACTATGGAAAAGTATTTATGGAAAGGTAAGAAGTTGTATGGATATGGAGAAAGTGTATGGCATAGTTGAGTGAAATGCTTTATGGGATTTTTTAAGGATATTTGTGGTAAGGGGTAAGTGTTGGATGGTGTGAGAGCCTTCTGTGTAGTAGCAAATGCATTTGTAAGATTAGATGGAGAGTTGAGTGAAAGTTTCAATGTGGGTGTGTGGCAGGGCTGTGTGATGTCACTGTGGTGTTTTGATATATATTTAAGGATGGAGTGATATGAGAGGAAAGCAAAACTAGGGAAAGGTGGTGCAGAGATAGAGTGTGGCAGTGAGTATAGTGGCTAGTAGCAAGCCTCCTCGCAGATGATGCTGTTGTTTGTTGAGAACGTAGAGGAGTTGCAGAGGGTTGTGTGTTTTATGATGTGTGTAAGCAGACAGTTGAAGGTTATGAGGGGAGAAAGACTGGAAGAGGTGAGAAAATTTATGTATTTAGGAGTTGTCTTGGGCAAGTTTGGTGATGTGCAAGGAGAGGTAAGGTAGAGAGCAGTAGAAGAGTCATTGGGTCCCTTAATAGAATAATGAAGGGTAGAGGTGTAAGAATGGAAGTGAAGTGAGGATTAAGGGACAGCGTAGTCCTCCCAACCCTTGCTTGTGCAGCAGAAACATATAATGGAATGCATCACAGAGGTCAAGATCCAGGCTGTGGAAATTAACTATTTGAGAGGAGCATGTGGTATGACTAAATGGAATGAAGAAAGAAATGAGGGGATGTGTGAGATGTGTAGTTTGACAGGGAGTGCAATGGGAATGAATTGTGAAGTAGTAGAGTGGGTGAAACATTATACCTTAAGTTAGTTTGGACATGTGGAAAGAATTCAAGGTGGGGAGATCTCAAGGAGAGCTTATGATAGTGCAGTTGAAGGTGTTGCTTTGAGAGGAAGACCACTTGTGACATGTGGAGGTAGAGGGGAAGAATACAGGGGGAAGAGAAATTGCGGAAGAGTACATGGAATTGTGTATGTGAGGGATAATTGGAGACTCATTTGCCTTGGCCATCCCCTTGATTGGAGTTCCTGAAGGTAACAGGAGTTAGAGATATAGATAGATTCATAGCTTAGGACATTAAACCAATCTGACTTATTGAAAATATATAGAATTTTATACATAATTTAGCTAGGATTGTTATTAGAAAAAATACTGAATTTTACCATGAGAGGACTAAGTAGGATAAGTATTGACCACAGTAAGAGTAACTACAGTAGTACAGTTTATCTTTTACTGAAGTAAGTATTTAAAATTAGCATACATTGTTTTCTTTTACTGCTGAATAACCCACTGTTTCATTGTTCATTTCTAAGCTTGCAGCAGAGTATTAGCACAAAGTTCTTATTCCCCAAATTTTCTGTGATATCACCTAATATTTTATAGTTATTTTGGTCATTGATATATTACCCTTTCAATATGGCTGAATAGAATATTCCTGAAATCTTTCTCAAAGTGATTCCAGGAAACGATCAATTCATTAATGAAATAGATTATTTCTTTTGTTTACTGTGTTGGTGAAGAGTATTTATCTCCTGTTACACAATTAGTATTGCATACAATTCTAATTCAAGTCAGAACTCATGTGGAAAGGGTAAAGTTAAATGACTCTGAATCTGAAAGTTTTAATTGACAAGAAATTTGGAAAGTTAATTGATATCAAAAGAAAATTATTGTGTAAGCTTTTTTGAAATAGTCAGTCACTTCTGTGTAAAAGTGATACTCTGTTTTAAGCTCTGGTTTCCTGTCACACAACCCTTAACCAGTAACCCTGTGTGCTGGGTTTTCTGCAGGTATTTTGTCTGTCCTGATTAGTGATATTAATATTTTTTCTTTACGTTTTATATTATCTTTTATTTGCCTGCTTAACTTGCATTGCTTTATTTCTTGCTTTACTAAGCTGTACTGGATAAACAAATTTGTGCTCTTGTGATTTCTTGTGATTTACTGTTTCTGTTAGAGCACCATTTTAATTTCTAGTAATTCACTATTTGTGTTAGAGTACCAGAGTTCCATAGTATTATAGGTGGTGATAACCAGGTAAAGATAGACATAAAGAAAAATAACATTTAATGGAGAAAAGAGTTAACAAGGTAATAGCATATGTTTGGGAATGGGTGAACACAGTCATTAATTAGAGAACATGAGATTACAGAAAACTTGCTCTACTTATCATGCAAGTCTAGATTTGTAAAGCGCTTTCAGAGGCTTATGATATAGAATTGTGAAATGTTGTCATCATCACTTTTTTATGGTTATGGATCCCCTGTGGTCTTAATTTCATAAGCTAAATGATGGGTGATAACTGTAATCATTGCTTAAGGAAGATTTTGAAGGCAGATTTGTTGTAAACCATTTCATTTTATTATAGATTCATAAGTATGATCCTTACTGTTTGATATGCTAGGTAAAATCAGTATAATTTCTTGACACTTTAGCAGAAAAATTAAGAAATTGCATCATTAACTGGATCTGATGAGTGCTATTACCATTATGAATTTGGAATCATGTAAATCATTTGTTTAATTTGGAATCATGTAAATCATTTGTTTACAGCCCTTCCCTTTCATGACAATACTCATATTTCTTATAAAGAAGTTAAATACCTTTGTTAAAGTTACTGGACAATTTAAAGATCTAGAGGAAAACTTATGGAAGGTACCTTTATTTCAGTTTTGACTTTTGAAAAACAAATTTAAGTGATGACTTAGGTGTCATCAGAGAACATTAGGAGCATGCTCCAATCATAAACAAGCAAAGCGTGTGACCAATTCCCAGAATGGTGTGATATTATATGTCATGCACATACTAGCTTTTTATTTTGTTACATTTATGACCTTGCATAAATTTGTATCCTTGTCCCATGTTCATTTACAAAGGGTTAAAAAGAAGGCTGAGTGGAAAGTATAGTTAAGTTGAGCTGTATGCACTCAAAACTGGCTATGCTAGATCACTTTTGCATTAGGTCGGTAATGAAAATTGTCTCAATGATCAAAATTCTTCTACATAGAAATGCAAGACATGTCACAGACTAGGAATTTGACTAGAAGTACTAACGTTCACTTGTGAATTCTGTATATTTTCTTCAGAAAAGTTCATCACATCACCCTTGACAAATACATCATTTTGCTTATGATATATCTAATTTCACCTCACCTTCAACAGATATATCTTTACATCACGCTTGATGAATCCGTGTTATGATCACCAGAAACTTGACTGATTGATGTTTCAGTGACAATATTTGCCATTCTATAATACCCAGTAGTAGAAACAGAGATATTCCCAGAAATATTATTCCATCAGTGAGACTGAGAGGAATGTTACTTATAAGGCAACATGCACCTTGTTAAGGAATTAATATAGTGAAACTAAGTTCTTAAGCCTCAACCCAGGAGGCTGACAAAGGGAAAGGATGTAGAGTCCCCTTGGAAAGATTAATGTTACCACACAACTCTTTGGCAGCCTTTGTAATGCACTCAAGTGATTCCATACCGCCTAAGAATCATCAGTGAGATCATACAAATTGAATTAGAGGTGACTGGTGAGGCATTGTAAGCCTGAATTATTTTAGGTTGCCATAGAAATGGTTCACTTTAGAATTGGGTTTTGGAAAAAGGAGTGGCATAGCAGGAAGAAGCTGATTTTTTAGAAAATAATGATTAATGGAGGGTGAATGAATGAAAGTATAAGGAAGAATAAACAGCTGTTTGGAATGCAATCGATAAATGCATTAGGGAGATCTTTTTAAAGAGAGAAGGTGTATTAGTAAGAGTAGGGGATTGCTTACAGTACCAGAGCTAATAGTTTTAGTATCAGTGGCTAATGTATCCCACTTGATTTTCACTGACTGATTTTGAATGAAGAAGCTCAGAGATTTCATTTTATGATATTTGAACATTCAATGAAGGTTTATAAAGTAGATGGAGCAAAATGTAGAAAGAGGGAAAAAAGAAAAAGTTAGCATTTAGAGGAAGTATTAAAAGGCAAAAAGATGGGAAGAGCAATCTTTGAAACTCTAGTGGTGGTTTAAAACATGTGTGATAGACTGTCTAATGGGTCTGCATTGTGACTGTGGTTAGAAAAGAAATTTCTTTGTCGAAATGGAAATGCCTCACTTTTCACTTTTTAGTGTTTCCAGAATTATCTGAAAAAGCTGATTTTTGGTATGATATAATTTGTAGAGACAAACTGGTAATGCAAGGTGTTTGAGAGCCATCTTTTAAGTAACAAAAAGAGTGTATGATCTGGCCCAATTATTTCATGTAATGAGAGAAGTGAGGTGTCTATTTCTCCTTTTGTACACTTGCCAATAGAGTTAGAATGTCTTATGTTCATTTATCAATATATTCCCTTCTCTAGATTTAAGGCACAATACGCCCATACCTCTAAATGATTTTTCTTTTTAAAAAAAAAAAAAAAAAAACTGTATATTTTATATTTCATATTTCAGCCTTTTATTGTATTCATAATTTTGAAGGTCTATAGATACTGAATCTAGATATATTTAGGTACTAAAGTAAATTGTTTAGTGTAAAGATAAATTGTTTTGTATAAAAGATATCAAAATGTGCACATATTCAGATTTTACATCAAAACCTTGAAGGATTCTGCACTTTTGAAAGGATATGGCATGATAATGAGTTTGAGTAGTGTCCAATGATTATTCAGTGCCTTTTTCATACTGTATTTTCAAGCATTGTTGACACTTCCCACATAAAGGTGTGAAAGAAAGATAAAACTAGTCATTGAGGGTGCATTGAGATTATCACGGTAAGATACCATTAATATTTGGTGGGGAGATGTGCTTTTTATTTTTCCAGGGTATTTTCATTTATATCTAGGTAAATGTAGAGTAGTAGTTGGTAGGCAGCCAACAACCAGTTAGGTATATTACCAGTACTACCCACCTGGGTATCGTGTGGGTTAGTGATGCCTGCATAGTGAGCCAGCACGTCAGTGTTTGTCAGGTTGCACTCCTCTAACCCAGGTAGCTGTCTTTTCTTTCTGCTTCACACACATGTGGACCACTGGCATTCTGTCTACAAACATACAATCTCTCCTTGTCATACATAACACTTGACATCACTTAACTCATGCAGCTCATTCATTGTATTAGATTTTCTGGTGGTGAGCACTATGTACTTGCCCTGCCTTATGGCAAAATGTTAGGATTAGTAGACAGTCATAGCAAGTAGGAATATTTAGGCTGGAGCATTAGGTAATAACATTAGGTAGAAGTAGTTGGTAGGACCAATAATGCCGGAGTATTAACTAGAAGTAGTCAGTAGGAACATTAGGTAGTAGCGTCTGCAAACATTACGCTAGACTTGCCCACTGCCAGTGGCCTGTAAAGGATGAGGCACTAAATGCCAAGATGTTGCACCGGAAGTCACTGGTTATGGAGATTATATTGCTGTGGCCACCCCCTTAAGGGAGGTACAGTTGGGAACAGGTATCAGAGACATAGATAGATAGAATGTAGAGCAGAAGCTTCTTGTTTTAAGGAAATAGGCTCATAACTATGCTTGTAAACTATTGTACCACAGAGGAAGCTTACAAGGATTACAGCGACTAAGGAAGTTGTTTTCTTTTTCAATGTTTTATGTCATATAACGTTATAGTGAACTGAGTTCTGATTTGTTTTAAACCTTAGGCTTGGGGAATCCAAAAGTAAAGGAAGCTTAGGACTAAAATCGACTGCCTCTGCTTCGAGGTAAAATATATGGCCATTAATGCTGATGGTTGTATCCTAAGTGTTGTTTCCAGATACTACAACTTGAACTTTTTTCAGATACTGATCAGTATTTTTTAATATGCTTCGGAAATCTGTAAAACATGTGTACCCCACATTATGAATAATTTTTAAAGCTATGTAACTTATACATCATAATAGATTTACTGATGGAGACCCAAATAATACTTTTTTGTATCAAAAACAATTATGTAAGTAACATATCTTGATACTTATACGTGAAACTACTACAGTACCTGATACACCTGGCAATGAATCAGCAAAAATTTAAAGATGCATAGCAGGTGTAAAGAATGACTTGCCAGGTTAATGTGCATGTAATTTTATTTGATTATGACAAACATCACTCTAGATTGAATTGAAGTGATGTGGTACACAGGGGTGATGTGCTGTTATGGGACTGAACCAGGGAATGTGAAGCATCTGGGGTAAACCATGGAAAGGTGTGTGGGGCTTGGTTGCGGATAGGGAGCTGTTCCTGGCGCTACCTCACTGATGTGGGAAATGGCAGTCAAGTATGAAATAAAAGAGACATTTGTTTTAGAATATTTGAGAATATCCAACATTCAGAGCATCCAAAGATAACATGACTCCAGCAATGAAAGGGTTAGGATCACTGCAATGAATATTCTGTATATTTTATCCATATAAAGATTTCATCTTTTGTCTCAAGTCTGTGGGAATGAACTTTTATGATGACTTTTGTAGATATATTGATCACTGGTTTAGAAGATCTTGTAGTTTTCGTGCTTTTATTAAAAATGTCTCATACTGTATGATTGGTGAAAACCTCTGCTTCTCCATAAGTTTATATTTCATTTGTTCACTTCCATCTGTAGAATTGGACCATTGATTGTTAATCAGAGTTTCCAAAACTTAGTGTCACAACTCTCAATTGTCAGAGTTTTTTTCATAGAAAGAATTATATTTCATACCACTAATGCTGGTTTACAAAGTAAACATGCAAGTAGTTGTCTGACTAATTTTTTTATAAACAGCTTTGCATAGCAATATGCAGTTCTTTCTCCAAAACTGGTGTTTACCTGGATACAGTCACTAGAATGATACCGGTGAACCTTATCCTGTATTCAATGTGTACCCTTAAAGTTTCAGCTTTTGTATTGCATTTTCTCAAAAAGAAATGCCCAAGATTTTATTTAGTTATGTTTTAGAGTCTTCTTTAAATGGGAAAGTCATTGAATTATATAATTTTTTAGAGGTATGGGTGTATGGGAGACAGCGACAAAGTATAAAAAAAAAAGAAAAAAAAAATATATATATATAATTTTTTTTTTTTTTTTGCCGCTGTCTCCCGCGTTTGCGAGGTAGCGCAAGGAAACAGACGAAAGAAATGGCCCAACCCACCACCATACACATGTATATACATACGTCCACACACACAAATATACATACCTACACAGCTTTCCATGGTTTACCCCAGACGCTTCACATGCCCTGATTCAATCCACTGACAGCACGTCAACCCCAGTATGCCACATCGATCCAATTCACTCTATTCCTTGCCCTCCTTTCACCCTCCTGCATGTTCAGGCCTCGATCACACAAAATCTTTTTCACTCCATCTTTCCACCTCCAATTTGGTCTCCCACTTCTCCTCGTTCCCTCCACCTCCGACACATATATCCTCTTGGTCAATCTTTCCTCACTCATTCTCTCCATGTGCCCAAACCATTTCAAAACACCCTCTTCCGCTCTCTCAACCACGCTCTTTTTATTTCCACACATCTCTCTTACCCTTACGTTACTTACTCGATCAAACCACCTCACACCACACATTGTCCTCAAACATCTCATTTCCAGCACATCCATCCTCCTGCGCACAACTCTATCCATAGCCCACGCCTCGCAACCATACAACATTGTTGGAACCACTATTCCTTCAAACATACCCATTTTTGCTTTCCGAGATAATGTTCTCGACTTCCACACATTCTTCAAGGCTCACAGGATTTTCGCCCCCTCCCCCACCCTATGATCCACTTCCGCCTCCATGGTTTCATCCGCTGCCAGATCCACTCCCAGATATCTAAAACACTTTACTTCCTCCAGTTTTTCTCCATTCAAACTTACCTCCCAATTGACTTGACCCTCAACCCTACTGTACCTAATAACCTTTGCTCTTATTCACATTTACTCTTAAGTTTCTTCTTTCACACACTTTACCAAACTCAGTCACCAGCTTCTGCAGTTTCTCACATGAATCAGCCACCAGCGCTGTATCATCAGCGAACAACAACTGACTCACTTCCCAAGCTCTCTCATCCACAACAGACTTCATACTTGCCCCTCTTTCCAAAACTCTTGCATTCACCTCCCTAACAACCCCATCCATAAACAAATTAAACAACCATGGAGACATCACACACCCCTGCCACAAACCTACATTCACTGAGAACCAATCACTTTCCTCTCTTCCTACACGTTTACATGCCTTACATCCTCGATAAAAACTTTTCACTGCTTCTAACAACTTGCCTCCCACACCATATATTCTTAATACCTTTCACAGAGCATCTCTATCAACTCTATCATATGCGTTCTCCAGATCCATAAATGCTACATACAAATCCATTTGCTTTTCTAAGTATTTCTCACATACATTCTTCAAAGCAAACACCTGATCCTCACATCCTCTACCACTTCTGAAACCACACTACTCTTCCCCAATCTGATGCTCTGTACATGCCTTCACCCTCTCAATCAATACCCTCCCATATAATTTACCAGGAATACTCAACAAACTTATACCTCTGAAATTGGAGCACTCACTCTTATCCCCTTTGCCTTTGTACAATGGCACTATGCACGCATTCCGCCAATCCTCAGGCACCTCACCATGAGTCATACATACATTAAATAACCTTACCAACCAGTCAATAATACAGTCACCCCCTTTTTTAATAAATTCCACTGCAATACCATCCAAACCTGCTGCCTTGCTGGCTTTCATCTTCCACAAAGCTTTTACTACCTCTTCTCTGTTTACCAAATCATTTACCCTAACCCTCTCACTTTGCACACCACCTCGACCAAAACACCCTATATCTGCCACTCTATCATCAGACACATTCAACAAACCTTCAAAATATACTCACTCCATCTCTTTCTCACATCACCACTACTTGTTATCACCTCCCCATATGGCCCTTCACTGAAGTTCCCATTTGCTCCCTTGTCTTACGCACTTTATTTACCTCCTTCCAGAACATCTTTTTATTTTCCCTAAAATTTAATGATACTCTATCACCCCAACTCTCATATGCCCTCTTTTTCACCTCTTGCACCTTTCTCTTGACCTCCTGTCTCTTTCTTTTATACATCTCCCACTCAATTGCATTTTTTCCCTGCAAAAATCGTCCAAATGCCTCTCTCTTCTCTTTCACTAATAATCTTACTTCTTCATCCCACCAATGTGTACATTGAGATGTATAGGTATGTATATTTGCGTGTGTGGACTTGTGTGTATATACATGTGTATGGGGGTGGGTTGGGCCATTTCTTTCGTCTGTTTCCTTGCGCTACCTCGCAAACGCAGGAGACAGCGACAAAGCAAAAAAATATATATATATATATATATATATATATATATATATATATATATATATATATATATATATATATATATATATATATATTTATTTATTTTTTTTTTTTTTTGCCGCTGTCTCCCGCGTTTGCGAGGTAGCGCAAGGAAACAGACGAAAGAAATGGCCCAACCCACCACCATACACATGTATATACATACGTCCACACACACAAATATACATACCTACACAGCTTTCCATGGTTTACCCCAGACGCTTCACATGCCCTGATTCAATCCACTGACAGCACGTCAACCCCGGTATGCCACATCGATCCAATTCACTCTATTCCTTGCCCTCCTTTCACCCTCCTGCATGTTCAGGCCTCGATCACACAAAATCTTTTTCACTCCATCTTTCCACCTCCAATTTGGTCTCCCACTTCTCCTCGTTCCCTCCACCTCCGACACATATATCCTCTTGGTCAATCTTTCCTCACTCATTCTCTCCATGTGCCCAAACCATTTCAAAACACCCTCTTCCGCTCTCTCAACCACGCTCTTTTTATTTCCACACATCTCTCTTACCCTTACGTTACTTACTCGATCAAACCACCTCACACCACACATTGTCCTCAAACATCTCATTTCCAGCACATCCATCCTCCTGCGCACAACTCTATCCATAGCCCACGCCTCGCAACCATACAACATTGTTGGAACCACTATTCCTTCAAACATACCCATTTTTGCTTTCCGAGATAATGTTCTCGACTTCCACACATTCTTCAAGGCTCACAGGATTTTCGCCCCCTCCCCCACCCTATGATCCACTTCCGCCTCCATGGTTTCATCCGCTGCCAGATCCACTCCCAGATATCTAAAACACTTTACTTCCTCCAGTTTTTCTCCATTCAAACTTACCTCCCAATTGACTTGACCCTCAACCCTACTGTACCTAATAACTTTGCTCTTATTCACATTTACTCTTAAGTTTCTTCTTTCACACACTTTACCAAACTCAGTCACCAGCTTCTGCAGTTTCTCACATGAATCAGCCACCAGCGCTGTATCATCAGCGAACAACAACTGACTCACTTCCCAAGCTCTCTCATCCACAACAGACTTCATACTTGCCCCTCTTTCCAAAACTCTTGCATTCACCTCCCTAACAACCCCATCCATAAACAAATTAAACAACCATGGAGACATCACACACCCCTGCCACAAACCTACATTCACTGAGAACCAATCACTTTCCTCTCTTCCTACACGTTTACATGCCTTACATCCTCGATAAAAACTTTTCACTGCTTCTAACAACTTGCCTCCCACACCATATATTCTTAATACCTTTCACAGAGCATCTCTATCAACTCTATCATATGCGTTCTCCAGATCCATAAATGCTACATACAAATCCATTTGCTTTTCTAAGTATTTCTCACATACATTCTTCAAAGCAAACACCTGATCCTCACATCCTCTACCACTTCTGAAACCACACTACTCTTCCCCAATCTGATGCTCTGTACATGCCTTCACCCTCTCAATCAATACCCTCCCATATAATTTACCAGGAATACTCAACAAACTTATACCTCTGAAATTGGAGCACTCACTCTTATCCCCTTTGCCTTTGTACAATGGCACTATGCACGCATTCCGCCAATCCTCAGGCACCTCACCATGAGTCATACATACATTAAATAACCTTACCAACCAGTCAATAATACAGTCACCCCCTTTTTTAATAAATTCCACTGCAATACCATCCAAACCTGCTGCCTTGCTGGCTTTCATCTTCCACAAAGCTTTTACTACCTCTTCTCTGTTTACCAAATCATTTACCCTAACCCTCTCACTTTGCACACCACCTCGACCAAAACACCCTATATCTGCCACTCTATCATCAGACACATTCAACAAACCTTCAAAATATACTCACTCCATCTCTTTCTCACATCACCACTACTTGTTATCACCTCCCCATATGGCCCTTCACTGAAGTTCCCATTTGCTCCCTTGTCTTACGCACTTTATTTACCTCCTTCCAGAACATCTTTTTATTTTCCCTAAAATTTAATGATACTCTATCACCCCAACTCTCATATGCCCTCTTTTTCACCTCTTGCACCTTTCTCTTGACCTCCTGTCTCTTTCTTTTATACATCTCCCACTCAATTGCATTTTTTCCCTGCAAAAATCGTCCAAATGCCTCTCTCTTCTCTTTCACTAATAATCTTACTTCTTCATCCCACCAATGTGTACATTGAGATGTATAGGTATGTATATTTGCGTGTGTGGACTTGTGTGTATATACATGTGTATGGGGGTGGGTTGGGCCATTTCTTTCGTCTGTTTCCTTGCGCTACCTCGCAAACGCAGGAGACAGCGACAAAGCAAAAAATATATATATATATATATATATATATATATATATATATATATATATATATATATATATATATATATATATTTATTTATTTATTTATTTATTATACTTTGTCGCTGTCTCCCGCGTTTGCGAGGTAGCGCAAGGAAACAGACGAAAGAAATGGCCCAACCCCCCCCCATACACATGTATATACATACGTCCACACACGCAAATATACACACCTACACAGCTTTCCATGGTTTACCCCAGACGCTTCACATGCCTTGATTCAATCCACTGACAGCACGTCAACCCCTGTATACCACATCACTCCAATTCGCTCTATTTCTTGCCCTCCTTTCACCCTCCTGCATGTTCAGGCCCTGATCACACAAAATCTTTTTCACTCCATCTTTCCACCTCCAATTTGGTCTCCCTCTTCTCCTCGTTCCCTCCACCTCCGACACATATATCCTCTTGGTCAATCTTTCCTCACTCATTCTCTCCATGTGCCCAAACCACTTCAAAACACCCTCTTCTGGTCTCTCAACCACACTCTTTTTATTTCCACACATCTCTCTTACCCTTACGTTACTCACTCGATCAAACCACCTCACACCAAACATCTCATTTCCAGCACATCCATCCTCCTGCGCACAACTCTATCCATAGCCCACGCCTCGCAACCATACAACATTGTTGGAACCACTATTCCTTCAAACATACCCATTTTTGCTTTCCGAGATAATGTTCTCGACTTCCAAGAGGATATATGTGTCGGAGGTGGAGGGAACGAGGAGAAGAGGGAGACCAAATTGGAGGTGGAGAGATGGAGTGAAAAGGATTTTGTGTGATCAGGGCCTGAACATGCAGGAGGGTGAAAGGAGGGCAAGAAATAGAGCGAATTGGAGTGATGTGGTATACAGGGGTTGACGTGCTGTCAGTGGATTGAATCAAGGCATGTGAAGCGTCCGGGGTAAACCATGGAAAGCTGTGTAGGTATGTATATTTGCGTGTGTGGACGTGTGTATGTACATGTGTATGGGGGGGGGTGGGCCATTTCTTTCGTCTGTTTCCTTGCGCTACCTCGCAAACGCGGGAGACAGCGACAAAGTATAAAAAAAAAAAAATATATATATATATATATATATATATATATATATATATATATATATATATATATATATTTAGTGAAAAAATGAATAAACAGATATTAATGAAACGAATTAGAATTAATAAGAGGTTTAATGCTTTATTAGTCTGCTATTAACTGTTTTTGCTTTACTTTTTTGTGATATAGATATATTTTTGCTTGGAATTTCTTGTAGTTGTCTTTATGTTTTTGTCCTTTTTCTGTTACTAATTTTTTTCAGATTTTCTATTTTGCTTCTTTTGTTTAGCTTATATTATTTTGTTTTTATGTTGTGTTACTGACTTTGGCTTTCCTGGGTGGCGGTTGTTGGTTGTGTTGGTGACGGGTCCTAACCAGCAGCTTCCCCTGTCCATCCCTGCGGCTGTGGCCTCCCGTCCCTCTCTTGGCCTACAACAACACCGAGCAGCTGCCAGCAAGAATGGTCCACTCCCCACTGGGCGAGCATCCCCCAAAAATGGTCCTCTACAAACCTTTCGAGTACCCTCTAACAGTGGTTCAGTTCCTTCACCTAAGGTATCACCCAGTAGTTCAGTATCGTCTTCCCGATCATCCCTCAGCATGGTTCCAGGTCCAGGGTCCCTTCAGAGATCCCACAGTTCTCTTCTTGGGCGAAGAGGAGCAAGGGGATCTCTACCAGGGATAGGCAGTGGGACAAGGGGGTTGGTAACACGGCTTGGGAGTGGCTCTAGGGGATCTCTGCCAGAAAGTGGGAGTGGGGCTCGGGGTCATGGGGCTGAGAGTGGACCACCTCAGGGGCAGCAGCGGTGGTCAGGTGGGGTGTCACACTTACGCTCCTCTGGCCTGGGATCATTGCAGAAGAAAGAAGGTGCACCGGAGGGTCTCTCTTTACCACACTCCCTATCGAAGAGGGTGATCAGCTCCACAACTCAGACATCTCCAGTGCCCTCTCCACGACCTTCACGAAGATCATCCGCCCACAGTGCTTCCACCACAAGCTCTACAGGTGTAGGAGGAGGAGGAGGCACTACTGGTGGTAGTGGGAGCAATAGTAGTCATCACCACCACCATCATCATCATCACCGACACACTGGTTCATGTTCGCACCACCACCACCATAGTGATGCAAATGGGGACACTGGTGGTGGCAGGAGGGTGCGGCGAAGCTCTCAGTCCTCACAGGGATCTTCACTCTCCTATGCACGGCCATACAGACAGGTTAGACTTTCATTTCCTCTTGACAATTAAAAGTATGTTCTCTGCTGTTTCATGTTATTTATTCATTATCATTAGAATAAGAAATAAGAAAAATGCAGAAAATAGATGAAGATTATAACTCACAATGCTGCTCATCCCTTTATAACATGTTCACCTTTTGCAAGGTAACAAATGTGAACATTTCCAGTATTTCAAACTGATGATATATTGAAGGTTAGAAGTGTGGTGGTTAATGATTTCACCTAATGTGAAAGAAAACATTGATGGTGTATATTGTTTGAAGAGGTTATTGTTTCTATATCTGTATCATTTCCAAAGTAAAACATGTAAATTATTCATAAAGAGATTGTTGAATATTGTCCCTGGGGATAGGCAAGAAAGAATACAACAAACATATACCCTTTGTGTTGTATATGATTTATAGGGATGAGAATGGGGACTGGAAATCTTCAACTCATGTATTATTTCACTGCAAATGATGTAACAGAGGAAAAAGCCAATTGAGGATTATTCTTAAAAGGCTCAGTCATCTGTTACTGATGCTTCTACCTTGCTTAGGTAGGATGAGGTAAGAAGGTACATAAAGGAAAAACTTGTATTGGATATCTGCTAAAGTTTTCTGATAGTGTGGTATGTGAATACAATTTCTTGAAATTACAGTAGTCAGAATTGCAGATGGCAGAGAAAGTCAATCATGTTATGTTTTGTACTCTATTTCCATTATGTAATTAAAAAGCAAAAAAACACTGAAGCAAATGACATGTCATTTTTGTGAAATTAATATTGTGGCTAGAATCAGGGATTCTTAAGAATATTTCAGTCTTTGCTAATCATTGAATGGTTCTAAATATATTAAGGTATAATATCTCTGAGTAGGTACGCTGCATTGTGTTGCTGCAGCATTTCTTATAAACAATTGGCCGTGACTGTGAGAATAAGAGAACATTGTAATTTTACATGTAGATGAGTTTCTTTAACATAGGTTTGATATACAAGTGTTGATGTCTTCCATGATCGTAAGATTTTAGATACACATCTTTAGTTGATTTACTATTTGGATATTTAGGAAGCTGTGTAATTTCAGACGTATGTAAACTATTAATTTAAGAGTCTAACATACCACATAATGTAGAAAATGTAAATTATGAAACTTTAGCAGGATGATAACTCATCATATGGATGATAGATTGCTCTGATACCCCAATCTGCACTGAGGACTGAGCGAAACAGCACTCTATAGGGTCATTATGCCATTGCATATATGGAGATGTGTTACTGATAATGCTGTACTCATGATAACATTATTTTTTACCCATGAGATAGGCACATTATTGTATATAAGGGTTACAGGTGCTGATAAACACAGATTGTTGCAGTAACATACATATCTTTACTATTTGATGAATAACAAATAAACTCTGTACATTTTTGTATCATGAATGACAGTCATTTAATGATTAGTGACAGTTGTTGTAGAATGATGAGCAAGGCAGTGTACCGATGAAACATGGTGGGTGGAAGAGAGGTGGAAAGCAGTGGATCTCATACGGCACTGCTCTGGATGAAGCTGATCTATCTCTGCATCACAGAAATTGTGATTTAGGTAGTGATGATATGGTGGTGATGATGGAAGTGTTGGTGAGAAAGATTGTGGTAAGTGCTGTGATGGTGATGCATCTATTGGTTTCAGTAGTAACACTGGCCACAGCACTGGCAGACACTGTTGAGCAGCTAATGTCAATCCACAAAATTTAGTGCAAGTACAAAGAACAATAATTTTTCCCTCTGACATTACATTACACAGCATTAAGATATGGAGTGAGAAATCAGAAAGGTGTGGTAAGGCACAATGAATGTGTTGCCAGGTGCTCTTCACAGCAGCTGACAGTCAACCCACCACCACATCCACCACTACTTAGCCCATTGTCTTTTAGGCTACCTTCTATTTTTTCTTGCAAACTGCTCCTTTAAGGAGTCTCCTTCATCACAGTTACATTTGTGTTGGTCATGGCAGAAGATTTTTATCTTGTCTGCAGTTTTGATAATGGTTCTAGCAAATTTGAAAGCAACACCACCGTCAGCTTGATGCGCACCAGCTTCCAACCACCTCAACACTTGTAATTTTACATCCAAGGAGAGGCATTTCCAAGGCACTTTACATGCACAAGCAGCACTAGAACATGCAGGCTGTTTTCCAGACATGATGGAGAAAAGATAGTCACAACGATATTAAAAAATCAGTGATTCATCAAAAATGTGTGCGCAGTGTGAGCATGGCAAAATTTGTACTGCACTAACAGAGGAGAGCACTCGTTGCTGTTTGGATGTGAGCAAGTGTATATATGATACTCTTATTGGCCAAGTGAGGATAAACAGAACTGCTCTTGGTATGTCACAAGTGTTCAGACTTGTGACTTTTGACTTCTTTTATGAATATTCATAATTTTTTTTAGGAGAACTGGAGCTCTAAGATATAAGCAAGAGCGCTATAATGAAACAGTGCTCTGCAGGGTAGCACTCACCAGGCCATTAGTGTATTTGAAGATGGCATGCCATGAATCTAGGTTACAATAATTTATTTGCCACTGTACAGCATTATTCCCTAAAGAAACTTGTGTATACCATTTTAGGAAGATTATGAAG
This sequence comes from Panulirus ornatus, assembly GCF_036320965.1. Lineage (NCBI taxonomy): Eukaryota > Metazoa > Arthropoda > Malacostraca > Decapoda > Palinuridae > Panulirus > Panulirus ornatus. Next base: position 8,386,637 of record NC_092239.1, read on the forward strand.
TGAATAACTGACACATTTACACATAGTGCCTTTTGACAATCATATATCTCATTGTTTTCTTCTTTAAAGGAGATGGGTCTTATGGAAATATGCCTAGATTTTTGTTAAAGAGCTTACAGGCTAGTATATACACATAACCCAGAAGTAAATGTATATCTCAGTATTTTGTGATATTTTTCTTGTGGTACTTCTTGCTGAGTAAAGTTAAGTAATTTGAGGCTTTTGCAAATGCATGTTAACATTAACGTTGTACCTTCACATAATCACTTCATTGTTTGTTGTTGGATTCTTGGGTGATATATATGCAATCTTATACCCATGTTTTCCCAAAGACTGTAATTATTCATTTAAAACTCTTACACATTACCTTGTGACATGCAGTTGTCTGATTTTGTAATCTTTGTGTGCTGGTTGTAAACATTTTTGAGTACCATAGGAAGAACCAAAAGGGAACTTTCACACTTAATCCATTTTGCTGTAAAGACTTGCTCCTTCATATTTTATTACAGAGTTTCCTACTGTATAAAAGGGTGGTTTGTGCTGTATCTCTTCCATTCAGTCTTTTATGAAAAGTGATACCTTGTGATGTACAGATGTCCACCCTTCAGTACAATGTTACCCACTTTACAGAAAGATAATCCACTCAAACTTATGATTGGAGAAGTCAGTAGATTGTGTAATTGTGATTTGAAGGTGTGCACCTCCACATTTTTATATCTTGTTTCCTTGTCTAGAGCAGAGGGGACCACAGGTTTTTCAGAATTTTGAAAAAATCTTTTGAAATGGCTGCTGTTTTGTTTTATTTTTTGGTGCACTTAGACGTACCATTTAGTTTGCATTTGCTTGAGGTTTTACCACTTTACACATAAATAAATGTTTGATTAGGCAGGCTGATTATGTTTTAGGCATTCTGATTATGTTTCTGAGAAATTCTTTGGTACTTCATGTTTCATCAGTACTTTTTCTGTTTACTGGTATTATTTTCTTCAGTTTTTATATTCATCCCGCAGTATCCAAATTGTTATTTCCTTTGTAAACGTCAGGGTGCTTTTTGCAAAATCCTTTCCTTGCTGTCATTGTGATTATAGTATATGGTTCTTTCTGACACATTCTAATGTTATCTTGGCATCATCTACACATTCCCTACAGCTATCCCCAGCTTCTCTCACTCAGATCTATATCTGCCAGTGATGTTGTATCTGTTCGTATCAAATGCCTGCATATTCATTACATCACCATGAACTTTGGTACAATAATCATGATTAATTAACTTATGTTTTGTATTCATATATTCCTACATCTTGTTTTTCACACACCCTCCACTTTCGTAACCTCACATTCTTCACTCAGACTAATTGTTTTAAACGCTTTTATGCTTTTGGGTAACCTATATTTTGGATCTGTGTTCTGTTATAATTTATCTGGTAGGTGTCCATTGCTAACTGTAGCAGCGTCTGCAGACCACAATGTTTCCATTAATTTCATCAGCTGAAAGCTCTTTACTTACTTTTGATATTTTTCTCCTTTGTTCACTCTTTTTACCCAAGTATATTCTCCATACATTGTAGAATTTGAATTACTTTATATCATTTCTTATCCATTCTTGTAACTCACCAGCCTTGCTTTTATCTATATTCCAGTAAACATTCTCTTTCTGCACTCAGTTCCAAGCTTATTTACCCGTCTCCAAGTATTACAAATGTTACCATGTATATGCATCATATATACTCATCAACAGTGTCACTTTTCACTTTCTCTTATATTGATCTTGCCATTCAACAATTGAAATCTCATTAAAAAACCTGCTAGTCCTAATCTCTATGATTCATGTTATTCTTATTCTTGATTTTAATGTTGTTGTAGCCCAGCTTTACATGTTTGCAATGCTGATGGATCACAGTTATTCTGCTCCATCTACTGTACTCATTTCCAGCGATCTGTTGTAGAGGAAATTTGAATAGGTGTTGGAATTAAGTGAAGGTAGGGTAATAAGCAGTTAACCATTCTCTTATAATCTAAAAGTACTTCTTCACATATTTATTAACAAGTTTCATGCTGAATTTCATTTATGTTTCCTGGTTGCTCTCTCTTTGAATCTTTTGCAGAAGTGTGTGTGTGTGTGTGTGTGTGTGTGTGTGTGTGTGTGTGTGTGTGTGTGTGTGTGTAATTCCCTATTTGTAATAACATACTTGTACAGTATGTGGGAAAGTTTTACACTTGTGGGGCCCCATCTCTTGAACATTTTATCTCACAAAGCTTATGGAATTTATGTATGCTGTCTGCATTAACCATATCCCTAGTCATCTTATTCCATTCATTTACCACTCTTATACAATAAAAGTACTCCTTTACATTTTAAACAAAGTTCCTTACATAATTATGGGTTATGTCCTCTAGTTCTTCCATCTCCATAACTTTAGAACTGTTCACAGTATGCACCATCATTCTGTTTTGAAAATTTAAGGTTATGATCAGGTTACCCTTATTCTTCTCTCCTCCAAGGTGGGTCTTTATCCTTATCCTGTCTGTAAGTGTGTATGTAGACAGCTGTGGTAAGTATAGATAAGCAAGAGTAGGACTACATGTTTAGTAAATTAGGTTCTCATAGTTTAATGTGAATCTGAATGGTGAAAACTGGAAGTTGTAGATAAGCCTAGGTATTTGAAAGTGAGAATAAATAAGAATGGTATTGGGAAAGCTGAAGCTGAGAGTAAGAGCCTGCAACAGGCTTTCAAAAGTGATAAAACTGATAATGATGTTCAGTAAGGTATCAGAATTTTCCACCTTGAGTATTGCTTTGTGCCTACAACAGTTTCCAAGGTGAGCAAAATTTTGGTCATGAGATGTACAAAGATCATTCACAGCTTTCATTAATCCAGCACTGAGGCTATGCTATCTGTTTTTCATATGAGATAGAAGTATCATTATTTATTAGCATTACTCCATTCCAGTTCACTGAGGTGGATCAAGTACATACAGCCTCCAAAAATCATTCACACTCATCCTCCATTTGTACTAAATGTGTTAGAGTGAAGCATGGGCTCCAGCTCTTACTTGAAAACTTCTTACATTTTTGCTTTGCACATAAGGTAGAAAATTCTAGAAGGCATGGATTTCACAGAAAAGCAGTATGTTATAGGCATATCAGGGATGAAAGACTAAAATACTATCACTAAATATATGAAGTGGTTAGGTGATGGTAGGCTCTGGTTTCAGTGCATTATACACAATAGCTAAAGAGTGGATGTAACCAAATTAGGGTATTGTTTGTCTTTTCCTTTGCACTACCCTGCTAATGTAATAATCAGTAAAGCAATACAAGAGAAGAAATTTGAAAGTTCTAAAAAGTACTAGGAGAGAAAACACTGGAAACATCTGAGCCAGAATTGTTTGGTTCACTGCTAACATCCATTAGAAATACTGTGGACTGTTTACTGGGGAAATTTATGTACAATATAGAAATGTGGTCAATATATACGCTACAGTTATAAACACCCTGTACGGGCAAAGAAGCAACATGGCAGCTTTTTTGAAGAACAAGTTGTGGAGGTTTAAGAGACCCAGAAAGCATCATAAGGGTATACATAAGACAAGAGTGAAAACTCTGGTGAATAGAAAGAATTCAAGTGTAGTGTGTACAAGAATGTTTCATGTTAGAATACTTAACACGTTTCTTATATATAGCTGTGAAACCATGGTTTCTTTAGGTTTAAGATTGAATACTATAGCACAGTTAGAATTAGGAAAAAAATTATTTAAAGATGAGGATAAGAGCAGGACATAGAATGATTATATAGAATGTAATGTATACATGGCCAAGAAGATATGTAGGAATGGTAGTACAACAAGGAGAGGTAGTCTGCAGTAGATATTGATAGAATGTGTGAAAGAACTGATTAGGCTTAAAAGTTTACCAGATAAGGGTGTTAGAGAAAAGAATTTTTGGTGGTTGCAGTTGAATTGTTATGCTTTATATGAATGGAGACTAGTTTCACATTAATGTATAGGACTTAAAATCTGTTTTTTTTATTTTGAGTGCTGCAGTAGGCTTGCTCTGTGTAAGACACTTGGTTAGGAGATGAATAGGCGAATACTTTTGGAGTAAATGAGCTTTTGTAAGGTCCATTTGTGGCAGTAATGTGTAGCTCTCCTTTGGAAAACATCAGTATGCAGAAATCAGGCTCTTAATCAAAAACAATGTTTTGTACTTCAGAATTGTCTCATTTGAAAACTAAAGAACTACTGACTGTAAGTCAGACTTCTAAAAGGAGGTAACACGTTTTCATTCTGTGTCCAGATGCTGTTAAATTATCTGATTTTTAAGAGCTCAAGCAAAAGTAGTGCACTGATGCCAATCTCTTTATTATGGGCTTTCGATCAAAGCCAAAATGGCTTTATTCACTGATGGTCTTTTTTGTGTGAGGAAAAAATTGACAACTCTGTGTTTTCATTTTGGAAATTCCAGCAGAGACTGTTCTTATATGAGAAGAGGCTTATATCTTAACTCCATCAAACAAGCAAGAAAGCAATCATTCTCAGAAAGAAATTATTTAAAGAATTGCCACCTTATCATAATCTGTATTTGTTGTATTCTTGTATCAGATTTCATTCTTGAGGTGCAGGATTTATTTTCAGTGTCTTTTCATTTATCCTTCTGTACTATTTTTCAAGATGAAAAATGCATGTGTTTTTATGGTGTGACACATGCAGTTGTAATTAGAAGCAAACACACACCATAAAGTTTGCAGATGTAGGGATCATCATTTCCAGTAAGGTGTGATCATTTCTTCAACTCCATATTTTGTTGTTTTTGAAAAGATTGAGTGTTGGCTTACAGGGAGATTAGGATGTGGATAGTAACATTTGTTATATTTTTAATGCTCTTTGCTTGTGGCTTACTATAGTATACTTTATGTTGCCCTGAGAAAAACTTTTCAGCCACTATTAGAAGTGACTCATTTTGAAGAAAACATTGTATTATATTATCAAAATAGCCCTTCTGTAGTCTCTTGTAATTGCATTTTTAGAAATGTTAAGGTACAAAATAATGTTAAGCAATTGCTTTTGTAACCAGCATTTTTTTTCTAATAGCATTATAGGTAATACAGTGTGTAACTTGGCTGTAGAATATTATTCTTATCATATGAGATTTCAAAGGAATAAGTGATAGACAGTGCCCAGTTATAATGTTTGCATCTTTCAATCTCTGAATGTTTTGTCTGTAACTGTTAGATTGATTTGGTTTAGGTAAAGTTTTCATTATAAACTCTCCTTCATTATTCATTTCCCTCCACGCTAATTTTAGAATGATTGAACAGTATCTAGTGCACATGATTTTGCCCATGTCATATCTTTTGCTCTTTGCAGTCATTTTAAGATGTTTGTTTTTGTAACAGGATGATGGTTCATCCCTTAGGTGAGGTTTCTTTGAAGGATTGGGTAAAGATTTATAACGAGAGAGAGAGAGAGAGAGAGAGAGAGAGAGAGAGAGAGAGAGAGAGAGAGAGAGAGAGGAGTTGTCCATAACTGATAAAGATCATAGTGTGGATGTATTCAAAATGTGAGCCAGGGAGAGGAATGATGCTCCTTGGACAAACTTTTTCCTTACTGTAATTGTAGATTTACGGAAAGGTGATGGAAGGACTTAGTATGCTTTATCTGATTAATATGTGGATAATCTAGTGTCTGTAATTTAGTAATTTGTTCAATCTGTATTTACAGGAGTCTGGAAGATCAAGTGACAGCTCAATGTCTCAAAGCCGCACATCCCTGGAGGGTTCTGGATACAGACTTTTAGAATCACCTCGTAGTGGTCCAGGGTTAAGGGATTCAAAACGTGGTGGTTCAGCCAGTGGTCGTGTTGGAGAAAGGCGTAGTAAAGAAAGAGATCCAGCCTCTCCTCACTCTCCTGATTCTGTGTCTTCCCATTCATCCCCAACACATCCACAGCAAGGTGCACCCACTACGCCCTCTTCACATCGTCGTGGTCATGCTGATACACGTGACCAAACTTCTGCAAAATATAAGGGCATTCCCCATCATGACTTTTCACACTTACAAATAGCAAAACAGCGCAGCTTTGATGTATCTAACTATCCAAAGCGCTCTGAACTCAACCTAGATCGGCCAAGAGAAATGGCTCTGTCTCGCAGTTATAGTTTTATGTCCAGGCCACGTTGTCATGATGAAGATGGAATGCATGAACGTTTTTTAATTGGTGCTATGCGATCAGTTGAGTCAACACCACAACCTCGCCGACGCCAAAAAGGCCTGGATGTAGTGCCAGGCAGCCCTGACTCCTTGGGTTCCCATGGTTACCTTAATTATCGCCAAAGATCTGATAGCTCAGGCTTAGAAAGCCTTGCAACACCCATGATGCACCGCAAACAGCGCTCTCTTGAGTCTGGAAAGTCAAAGTTGAAAATGGATATTCGTTCTAGTAACAGTGCACACACCAGACTCATAACATCTGATTCTAGTCCAAGTCCTCCTAGTCCCAAGCATGAATTCTCACCCTTCAACTTTGACTCACCCAGAGGTCAAGACAGTGGAGCATCAACTCTAACTGATAAAGACACGAGATCCAACTATGGACGTGGATCTGCAGACAGCTCCCCTCACTCTCAAGTGGATTCAGGGTTGGTGTCTGGAACAACAGGAAGCCGAGGATCTGTAGACAGTAATTCCCGACGGGCTGATTCTCGCCAAACTACGGTGGACAAAGATGCTTCAAAGTGTCCTGCAGTTGATAGCTCTAATAAGTCCTTTTCATCAAAATCTGGTAGTGATCGTGATAGCCGTCGCTGCAATCATCGTCGTCATCATCACTGTAGTAAACATCGTGGGAACACGGCTCCCACTACCAATACAACCAATGCCACTATTGCAACCACTGACAGTGATCGAAGTGACACTTTACAAAGCAGTAGCAGTTCTCAACATCTGGTTCATGCAGGTAGCAATAACAGTCAGAATCACAATTCTAGCTCGGGCAGCAGCAGTACTGCTAAGCAAACCAGTCCTAATAATAGCAAGCAGTTGAGCCCAAACAATGTTAGTAGTAACAACACTAAGCAGCCAAGCCCTAGCAGTATGACCAACACTGGGAAGCAAGAGAACAGCCCTCAACACCATGACTTGACTCATCTGTACTCAAATCTGGATTATGTATATGAACAACCTGTTTACCAGTACATTATGGAACAAGCAAAGCTTACAGGTTAGATTTGTTTTGTTTGTATAAATACATGGTGTCTTATATTTTGTTCTATAAGTAAGCTGATGTGTATAACAAAAGAATTTCCCATCTTAATGAGGAAGACTATCTTGTTTTTCCTTCCCTTTTTCCTTGTCTTTAGAAACACCATTGTCAAAGTTTCTTGCTTATCATCTAATAATTTATTGTGATTAAGAAGCTGGTGACATGCACAGAGCATCAGAATAGAAGGAAAAATATGATTTCAGGAGTGATTGAGGATGTATGGATCAGATGTATGCTTTGAAGAATGTGTGTGTGTGTGTGTGAGAAGTATTAAGAAAAACATAAGGATTTGTATGTGGTATTTATGGATATGGAGAAAGCTTATGATAGGGTTGATAGAAATGCTTTGTGGAAGCTCTTGCAAATATATGGTGTTCTAGGAAAGTTATAAGAAGCTTCTATTATCTAGAGAGCAAGGCATGTGTGTAAGTAGGTAGAGAGGTGGGTGAGTGGTTCCAGATGAAGGTGGGTCTGTGGCACAGGTGTGTTACATCACCATGGCTATTTAATTTGTTCGTGGATGGGATTGTAAGGGAGGTTAATGCTTGGGTCATGGAGAGAGGGACTGCTACACCGTCTGTTGGGGCTGTGGGCCTGGGAGATGACTCAATCATTGATTGCTGATGATATGGTTCTAATGGCAGATTTGAATGGATGTGAGAACGTTCTGAGAGCATTTGAGGAATGTTTGAAGAAGTCACCACCTGGGAGGGCAAAGATGGTATGTTTGAGGGTATAGAAGTTCCGGTGGTGTTGTGTGGATATAAAGCATGGACTGTAAATGAGATTGCATGGAAGAGGGTGAATGTGTTGGAAAAGAAATGTCTCAGGACAGTATTTGAGGTGATGAAAGTTTATTGAGTCAGAAATGATAGGATAAGAGAGAGGTTTGAAGGTAAGAAGATTATGGTTGAGAGAGCTGAAGAGGATGAACTGAAATGGTTTGGACTTATGGAGGGAATAGATAAGAAGTAGACAAAGAGAATATATGTGTCAAAAGTGTAAGGGACTTGGTGAAGTGGGAGACAAGATTAGAGATGGAATGTTGGAGTGAATCCAATTTTGAGTGCTCAGGGCCTGAACATGCAGGAAGGAAAAGGGCATGCACAGGATAGAGTGAATTGAAGTGATGTGGTACATGGGGCAACCTGCTGCCAGTGGACTGAACCAGGACAGAAGCAGCCAGAGGAAACCACTGAAAGGTCTGTGGGATTAAGTTATGGAGAGGGTGCTGTACTTTGATTGCATTACACTTGACAGCTAGGGAATGGATGTGAGCAAATGAGGTTTTTTTTCTTTGTCCTTTTTTTTTGCACTAGTGTGGAAAACGGCAAACAAGTATGAAAGGAAAACAAAAGATCATTTTCACAGACCAATTGCTGTAACACTGTAACATCTCTAATAACCGGTCTGTTTTCTATTTTCTAACTCCATACTGTCTCTTAGATATATAGTGCCATATTCCCCATCCTCTATTTTGTTTTATTAGTCTTTGCCTTTGGGTGCTTCTGTACTCTTTGTTTTCTATGTTTGTATATTCAAAAGTGTAAACCTTATTTTTTCTTACTTGTACTTCTCTTCTGTGATAGCCAAGCCAACATGCAGAACTTTAGAACACATGCCTTGAGTACTGCTCTTTGGGCTTTGACTTTGAGGTAGTGAAGGTCATCTGTACATAACCTCCAACTGTGACTGCAGAAAAAGGCAGATATGAAGCACTTATGGACAGTAGAGGTATGGGTGCTATGATCTAAAACATCAAAAAAAGAGCGAGCAAGAAACAACTTGTCATAGTAAACACCATATTTGACAGGCTTCCCATGACTCGCTCTTGATACCCATAATTCCACATACCTCAAATGTTTGCAGTATGAATTATCCAACCTGCACAGTATTTCCTTACTTCATTATTTATCTGCAAATCCCTGCAGTTTATATTGAATTTTTTAACAGAAAATAAATTGCTTAAATTTAAAATAGGTTTGAAGAACTCTTATAGAAATGAAATGTATATATCAAAATGCACCAAACAGCAATTCATGAGCACCCAACATAGAAGATGGAAAAACTTTGATATTCTGAGATGGAGTAAAAATCTACAAGGAGTGAATGAGCTCTTTTAAAAGATTATGCAAATCATTCCTTGTGAAACTGGGATAGACAATTATGTATTGTTTGTAGTGGCAGAGAATAAGAGTGTTATATTAATGAATAAGAAGTAATCTGTATTTGGTCAGTATATGCTTACCTTACCTCTCTGTAAATCTCAGCATAGGTAGGTACTTTAGGATACCTCTGTTGTTCCTTACCTGAATATCATTCACTTCACCTTACTCATGGAGAATAAGAAAATGCTTTGGAAGGAGTTTGACAGTCTGAGAAAAACAGAACAAATGGAAACATTGATAATTGGGGCTAATGGTGAATGTTACTGAGTAGAAATTTAGTGAAGAGATGAATTGAGTATTTTGAAGGTTATGCAAATGTCAATGCACTGTCAGTGGGCTGAACTAGGGCATATGAAGCAGTTTAGATAAACCATGGAATATTTTAAGGGGCTTGCCTGAGGATTATGGTGCTTTTGTTTTGGTATGTTGTACACAAAAGATGGAGTGTGGAGTGGTGTGCAAATTAGGCCATTGTTCATCTGTTCCTGGTGCTAATTCACTAAGGTAAGAGAGGCATTTGTTTTAGGAAAGAGAGGAGTTTATTAGTGTGTATGATAACAATGTAGTAATGTTCTTGTATTTCCTACTAGTAACCTTTTTTGACAGGCTATCGATTAGGCGACCCTTTGTATGAGGATGCTGATTCACTTCACAGTGATGACTCAGGTGGTCGCCATGATGATAGTGATGACTTTGCAGATGATGAAGGCATGTCAAATGCTGATTCTTCCTCCCAGGTAAGTTTCAAAAAATATTTTAGAGACTTTCACCACTGTTGTATTTGCTTTTCAAAGTATTGGATAGGAATAGTGGATATGTTAACATTGGTAAGAAGTTCATGCAGTGCTACCAAACGAGAAAGATGATAATTTACATATTTGAATTTTTTTTCTTTATTTCATGATTACTATTGCAGTCATGATAGTTGTTATAAATGCTGATTTCGGTGCATTACACATGACAGCTAGAGAATGGATGTGATGTGACACATGACAGCTCGTGAATGGATGTGAGCTTATGTGGCCTTCTTTTGTCCCTGGCACTACCTTGCTAAAATCCTCCCCTCTTGTTTTTTTTAATTTTCCAAAGGAAGAAACAGAGAAGGGGGCCAGGTGAGGATATTCCCTCTAAGGCCCAGTCCTCTTTTCTTAACGCTACCTCGCTAATGCGGGAAATGGCGAATAGTATGAAAGAAAGAAAGATTATTATTATTATTATTTTTTTTTTCATACTATTCACCATTTCCCACGTTAGCAAGGTAGCATTAAGAACAGAGGACTGGGCCTTTGAGGGAATATCCCCACCTGACCCCCTTCTTTGTTCCTTCTTTTGGAAAATGTAATACTTTGGTGAAATACTAATACTTTGAGGTGGTTTTAGTATGTAGAAAGGGGTTGATAGGAAAGGAAGACCACATGTGACATGGAGAAATAGAGTTGAAGAGTACTGGAGAAAGAGAAATGGAGGAAGAATGCATGGAATGGTGTTGCAAGGGAGCCATGTAAGGACAGGGATAAGTGGAGACATTTTAGCCATAGCCATCCCCTTGAGGGGAATTTCTTAAGATAATGGGTGTCAAAGATATGGATAGATAGATAGTAAGGATGCAAGTGACTGCACAAGTACTTAAGTGATTCATAAGTTGTAAGATGAGGAGAATTATATGTAGGGCTTAGATGAGTATGCTAAGGTTAAGATGAAGATTTGTTTGAAGAACAGGAAGATTTTTGATTTGAAGAGGTTCCAGTATAAATTTTTTTCATACTATTTGCCATTTCCCGCGTCAGCAAGGTAGCGTTAAGAACAGAGGACTGGACCTTTGAGGGAACATCCTCACCTGGCCCCCTTCTCTGTTCCTTCTTTTGGAAAATTAAAAAACTGAGAGGGGAGGATTTCCAGCCCCCCGCTCCCTTCCCTTTTAGTCGCCTTCTACGACACGCAGGGAATACGTGGGAAGTATTCTTTCTCCCCTATCCCCAGGGAAAAATTTGTTTATGGATGGGGTTGTTAGGGAGGTAAATGCAAGAGTTTTGGAAAGAGGGGCAAGTATGAAGTCTGTTGGGGATGAGAGAGCTTGGGAAGTGAGTCAGTTGTTGTTCGCTGATGATACAGCGCTGGTGGCTGATTCATGTGAGAAACTGCAGAAGCTGGTGACTGAGTTTGGTAAAGTGTGTGGAAGAAGAAAGTTAAGAGTAAATGTGAATAAGAGCAAGGTTATTAGGTACAGTAGGGTTGAGGGTCAAGTCAATTGGGAGGTGAGTTTGAATGGAGAAAAACTGGAGGAAGTGAAGTGTTTTAGATATCTGGGAGTGGATCTGGCAGCGGATGGAACCATGGAAGCGGAAGTGGATCATAGGGTGGGGGAGGGGGCGAAAATTCTGGGGGCCTTGAAGAATGTGTGGAAGTCGAGAACATTATCTCGGAAAGCAAAAATGGGTATGTTTGAAGGAATAGTGGTTCCAACAATGTTGTATGGTTGCGAGGCGTGGGCTATGGATAGAGTTGTGCGCAGGAGGATGGATGTGCTGGAAATGAGATGTTTGAGGACAATGTGTGGTGTGAGGTGGTTTGATCGAGTGAGTAACATAAGGGTAAGAGAGATGTGTGGAAATAAAAAGAGCGTGGTTGAGAGAGCAGAAGAGGGTGTTTTGAAGTGGTTTGGGCACATGGAGAGAATGAGTGAGGAAAGATTGACCAAGAGGATATATGTGTCGGAGGTGGAGGGAACGAGGAGAAGAGGGAGACCAAATTGGAGGTGGAAAGATGGAGTGAAAAAGATTTTGTGTGATCGGGGCCTGAACATGCAGGAGGGTGAAAGGAGGGCAAGGAATAGAGTGAATTGGAGCGATGTGGTATACCGGGGTTGACGTGCTGTCAGTGGATTGAATCAAGGCATGTGAAGCGCCTGGGGTAAACCATGGAAAGCTGTGTAGGTATGTATATTTGCGTGTGTGGACGTATGTATATACATGTGTATGGGGGGGGGTTGGGCCATTTCTTTCGTCTGTTTCCTTTCCAGTATAAATGTCATGATCTTTTAAAGAATTAAAGTTTTGTGGAAAATGTGTGCAAAACTCTTAGGTATTGAAAAAGTCACATTGCAGAATGATCATTTTTGTCATTATTATTAATATTTTTATTACTATTTATTTATTTATTTATTTTTAGGAATACCTTGAAGATGTGAACTACCTAGCAGATGATGAGATGTATGCTCAGTTCTTCATGCCTTATAGTTGGAAGAATAAGAGTAAACCTGGTGAGAATATTCACTTGAATTGTTTGTTCCATACATATACATAACCACACAAATCATCATGCATACATTAAAAGACAGGCATGAGCATGTAATAATGAATGCAGTACATTAATACATTCTGTTAAGTGCTTGCATGATTATGTAATTATGTATGATTTGCATGCCTGCATATCAATTGAGTTGAATTGTACAGCCAAAACTAATATGAAAAGAAACCCCTGTGAAGTTTGAATGATATGACAATATTTATTTCTAATTTTGCTTTGTTGCTGTCTCCCGCGTTAGCGAGGTAGCGCAAGGAAACAGACGAAAGAATGGCCCAACCCACCCACATACACATGTATATATATACACACGTCCACACACGCAAATATACATACCTATACATCTCAATGTACACATATATGTACACACACAGACATATACATTTATACACATGTACATAATTCATACTGTCTGCCTTTATTTGTTCCCATCGCCACCTCGCCACACATGGAATAACAACCAAGCATTAGCTTGTCACACAAAGAAGGAAGATAAAGAAAAATTAGGGAAGATGGGAGAAGTACAATACAAGTCATACCAGAGCCAAAGAGCCAAACTGTCAGGGCTACTTAGACCTGAGGGCTGTGGCATCCAACAGTTTGGTTGACCAGTGACCATATCTAACAACATGGGCCCAGCTTAGGTTGTGGGGTGAAGACCCTGAAGACTGCATCAAGTATGCACCAGCTCCTAGGGGGCAGGTATTATCAGATAACACTGGTAGCTCCCTTGAGTTTGCTGTAACTAGGAATGGATAAAAGAAGTCTTTTGCAACAGAGCTTGTCTGTATTAAGTCATAATATTTTGTCGTCAATGGAAAATAATATTTGCACATATTGCAGTATGTTGCTTTAAGGGTTATCGCTCCACAGGAGCCCTTGGCAGCTTTTTTGAAGTAAAAGAGATATAAAATTTTTGAATATAAATGTCTTGAACATACAGGAGAGTAAAAGGTGTGGTCAGGATGGAGTGAATAGGAATGATGTATACAGGGGGTGTTTTGCTATCAATAGGTCAAACCAGGGCATATAAAATAGCTGAGGGAAGCCATAGAAAAGTTGTGGGACCTGCTTGTGGATAGGGGTTTGCATATTAGGTTTTTTATACATAGCTGCAAGAGAATGGATGAGAGCAAATAGGACCTTTCTTTTCTGTTCCTGTCTTTTCATTGTTGATTCAGGAAATTGTGGACAAGTATGAGAGAAATTTTTTTATTACCATGATGTATAAGGTAACATATTTTATTTAAGTTGTAACTTTCCTTTGACTGTTTCCAAAGCTGTAAAGCTAGTTAAGAGTTCTCCAAGCAAAACAAATATTAAGAGCATGAAATTCTTTCCATAGACTAAGTATGTATTAATTAAGGAAAACAGAAATTATTTGAACAAGTAATGCTTTCATTACTGATTTGGGACATTTTTATTTATGAAACTACAGAAGGAGAGGAAGATATTCCAGATAGTGCCAAGGAATCAAGAGTTTCACCAGCCTCAACAATTGCCCTTGCCAGTACTGGAACACCAGGAAGCTCTGCTCAGACTTTCACACCATCAGCTCCTCGACCAATCATCACCAGTGTCACCCCTACCACAGTTATCACAACACCATTGCCACCTAATAGCTTACCATTAGACACTCAGCATGCATCTTTACGGAGAAAGAAAGATACTCCAAATCATCAGCCTTTGTACTCTCCAATACTGGAGAAGAGTGAGGTTTGTTTGGTACTGTTTTGTGACAGAATGAATGCTATCTTTGTGAGAAATGGTATACCTTAAGCTTGTATTGTCTTAATAGATTTTCATAGAATTTGCAGATAGTTATTAAAACTTATATTTTCTTATTGTTATATAGAGGAAGCAAAGAACAGTGAGTAGAGAGCTGCTTTTTTACAGTCTTAAGTACTGACACTGTTTCTAGCCTGTTTGTGAGATACAGGTACAACATCATAAATCTGGACTTCAGATTTTTAGAAAGCTCAGATATCAGGAAATTTTTACCAAGGTGTTTTCAGAATAAGATATATACTTGTATGCATTTCTTTGTCATTCTTGTTCATTTTGTGCATGTTTCTAGAATGAGAAAATTAAAACAAGTGTACCATTTTACTGGTGAGATAGTGTAGACCAAAGGATCTTAACCTGTGGTCATTGGAACACCACTGGTTCATGGACTATTTCCCAGTGGTCTACAGATGGATTGATATAAATCAGTAAATGAATTGATAAGTTTTACCATGAGTACTGTCTCTAATAAGAGTTAGTGGTTTTATATGTACTTGATTGTGTTTGCAGACCCGATATGATACTGGATATATGCTGAAGGTGATCCATTGACACAGCAGGGGTTTGTAAGTGGTCCACATACATGAAAAGGTTAAGAACCCCTTGCTTAGACCAAACATTCATGAAGGATAGCTAGTTAGATTTTTTCCATGTATTTTTCAAATGCACTCAGAAATCTGAAAAAATATTAAAAAGTCCTGGATGTTGTACCTGTATTTAGTTCATGAAGGTCCCCACAAGATTCAGTTCTGTCTCTTCTAGTTTCATTCATTTCTCCATTGTGTATTGTTATAGATAAACGAATAACTTGAACTAGTAAAAACACATTTTAGAAAAAAAAAGTTTTCATTATTGTTGTGCTTATATTTAAAAATTCCAGAGGCAGAGTGTGTTTCAGTAAGGTAGGCAGTAATGGAGAAGAGAGAAGAAAGATGAATTTGAAGAAGAGAAAAATGTGACAGAAGTCTCTGCAAATGGCTTGAAATGGTGTGAATAGACATAAGAAGCAGAAGTACGAAAGATTTGAGGGAGAATAAGAGTGTGGGATAGAGGAAGGAAAAAATGGAGAGACTGATTGACAAATGAAATGAAAGATGTATGGGGAAGGAGGGAGGGTAAAGGTGAGAATATACAAGGAATGTGAGATATTGGAGTGGAAAAGGATAGGATGGAAGGTAGTTTATAAGAGGAGTGATGAAAAGGATTAGAGGAGAATTGGAGAGAATACAAGACATATGGGAGAGGATGTGAGTGAATTGGAGAGTGGTGAATCACATGAGGGAAAAGAGGAAAAAAGGATAGATAGAGAGAGTGAGGAAGAGAGGGAAGTATCAGTATGACAATAGAATTCTTAAAATATTAATTTGAGAAATTTAATCATTTACTTTTTGAATTTTCTCACCAGTTTTCAACATCTCTCCAAATGTATTCACATGTAGTTGTTACTCTGGTTTCTTATAACATCTTCATGCATTGATTTTTGTATATGACTACTAACTTTAGGAAGATTTTTTTTCCCAAAACATTATCTTTAGAATGTTTCAAAACAGTCAGATCAGCAGAGTAAACTTTTGTGAATTTAGAAACATCACCTTTAATTACTTAGTGTAGACAGATTGGTTTTCAAATTATTTTACTTAGAATATGATCTGAACTGCCTGGTCATGTTTGATATTGGAGGTAATTTGTCTCTCAGTAGAAAAGTAAATCTCTTGTTGCAGAATGCATATCCAGTTTTGTTGTGTAAAGAAATAGTCCCGTGAAAAGTTTATGCTAAGACAAGAAACAGCATATTCTGTTGCCCTGTAACATAAAAGCTAAGTACAAATAATTATATACAATGAAATTGTAGTCCTACATTGTTTTTACATGAATTGTATTACTCATCAGCTAAGTAATCGTGATGGCAGCTGCAACGCTGGCCAGTTGGGTAACCGTCCATTGTCTATCTCCATCCCAAACATGATGGACTCTACTCTAACCACCAACCCTGTCACAGGCTCTCTACATCGCCCACCTCAGGTCAGTTACCTGTGTTGTAGTGTTCTCTGCTTGGTGCATGTCTGCATTTTATCGGTGATTATTGATGATGGTCATAACTCATATAAGAACTAGAACATTATAAGTGTTTTTGTTCCAGTTTTATATGTGCTCTTGAGTTATCCAACTGCAGATATACCTTAAAAGGGATTTTAAGTTGTCTTCTCCTACAGTTCATCTGTGAACTAAGCTTCCTTGTAGAGAACCAGATGCATTTAAGAGGGGGCTATTTTGATAAATGTAAGGGCAAGATTCTTGTTTTTGAGCAAGAGTGGAATTGTTGCTGTACCTTGGTTTGAATGGAGAATTAGAATTTGCTAATAAGTTAGGTATTTGTCAGTAATATTTAACAAAAATAGTTAGGATAGGAGGAAAATTGTCAGTGCAGTGAGAACTATTGTGAGTGGGATAAATATAAGAATAGGGTGTGTAGTATAAGGTGTTTGTTTTTGACTCTAGATAAGGGATGTGAAATCTTTGTTATTGTAGGTCCAGATAGACCTGAAATGAGAGGATATATTGGAATAAGAATTTAAGAAAGATTTGTTCAGAAATTGCTTGTTTGATGCACAGACAGAAGCATGTTAGGCTGGTTTATCTATGAAAAACTCCTGGCAGATGATGAGTTTGTGAAGAAAATTTATGTTTAGTTGAAGGTATAAAAATTAGTGGAATGTGAGAGAATTACATATGTAATAGAAGACTTGTTAAAGAATAGAAATTATGGTAGAGGAATGTCTTTTGATAATGTATATTGAAGTAATTTTGTGTGTGAAGGCAATGGTTAAATGGAGACTTCTGTTTCACTTGAATAATCAATTCATGTACAAAATGATGAATTAAGAAGCTCATATTTGAAAGACCACATTCAGCACAGCACACTGGATGTGGGTTGAGGATTTGTGTAAACGAACCAAAAGGCTATGTGTTAGATATGATAAATCAACTAAGACGTTATAGCGAGCACAGTGTTGAGCAGTGCTGAGAGCAGCCATTCTTCACGCAGAGAAAAGAAATAGATACATCTTTTTCATTACAGGGTATGACTGCACTTTCTCTTATGAAGAAACCTCCCTCAGAGTCTGACTTTGAGAGGTACAGTAGCACTGGTGGTGGTGGGGGTGATGGGCAGAACCTTATGGAGAAGTATGCTCAGGAAAATCTCAACATTCATACTCGTGGTCTCCTACGGAAAAAGGTTCCTGTCATAGACATGATTTCATGGACAAAGGTAACTGAATTTGTACTGGATTTGTTGGCGTTTGTAATCCTTTTGTGAATGATATTGTTGCTTTACACTGATTGGTGTTTAGGAATTCATGTATCACTTGTTTTTGAATTAAAATTCTTACCAGTAAGACAAAGGATGTAATTGTTTTAGGGCCCAATTGCTCACTGATGTGAGATGAAGGGTATTTGATTACTAGTAACTGAATAGTCATTTCAATGTTATGGGCTCCAAAGCCCCAGCTCCCACACAAATGGTATTGGTTCAAATCCATCTGTCAGGATTATTATTATACATGATGCATGGAATAGTTGGTGTGTTATTGAGATGGAACAATTGTCCATTCAAGGTGACTGGAGGGTGTGAGCTGGATTCATGTCTGTTTTGGAGGTAAAAGAGTGATTGAAGATTTCTGTGGAGATGCTAACAGTCTGTTCTGTTTTGTAGTGTAGTGCTGCATGTTTGATGTTGCCATTTTGGTGTCCTAGCATAGTAATGTGATCTTGAGTTCATCTGTATATAATAGGACCTTTATCATGTTGAAATTTGTCTGAGATACAGGGAGGTTGTGTAAGACAAAGTTACTGGGCCCATCCTGCAAGAGGTTACTGCAAATGAAAAGTCATGTTTGAAGGAGGTATATAATTGGGACTACATTATCAAAGAAAGTCTTGTGTCATAGGAGTTTACATTTCCCTGATACTGGAAGTAGCAAAGCCATGGGCTGCATGAGCCTGTACAAAGGTCTTTGGTAACACTGGACTCTTGCATAGAAGTTGATAATGGTATAATTATAATAAAAAAGTAAATGAATTACTACATACTTCCTGGCTCAGGAGTCCCCTCTATATTCATGAGGCTTCTGAAGTGCTCAGGGAGCCAGCCACATCCACTGATTGCCCATAGAGGAGAGGATGATTGAGGAGGGGTTGACATAGAGGGTATGCATGTCAGGAATGGAAAAGAGGGAGACTTATACTGGAAAGCATCTCCAATTATTAAAAGGATGTTTGTAGGCAAACAGGTTTCACTAACAGGAATTTTGCTTAAATTCCAAATTGTAAGAAATGTATCTTCTAAGTTTAAGTTTGGAATGAGTGTATAAGTTGGGAATGAGTATGTACTTTTACATATTAGAAACTTATTATTGAGAAGTGATATTTTGTCTTTGTCATTAACATATAGATCTAACTTGTTTATAGAACTCTCTGCTGATGCTGTGTATATTCCTAATCATATTGAAGTAAACTTAGTACCATATTTTACTATTCTGTGCTTATAGTACTTTTATTTTCAGGATCCAATCCGAAAACCAATGTTAGCCACTTTGGACAAGTCTGTGAAAAACCAAGCATGTGAGCTTTTTAGGCTAGTCCAAATCTACATGAGTGATCGTAAACCTAAACCTGGAATGACTCTTAATTCAGTGGGGTTAGACATAGTTACCATGTGTTATAATACAGTTGCTCTTCGGGATGAACTTTTTGTTCAGATCTGCAGACAGACTACAGAAAATCATAAAAGGTAAGTGTAATAGTAATATCTAATTTAGCAAAAAAGGCTGAGGAGAATATTTGAAATATTGAAAATAGAAATATATTAAAAAGCTCCCTGCCTGTAGTAGTTTCCAAAAGAAGGAACAGAATGAGCAGCCGATTGAAGATTTCTTCCGCTAAGGCTCACTTATTTGTTCTTGATTCTTCCACACTCACGAGGGAAATGGCAAGCAAGTTCTTTCATTAGATACTTTTCAATGTCTTTATTTAGTGTTCACTCCAGTAGTATCTAAGAGGTCAGTAGGCCAAGCTGCTGAGCCCGTACCATAGGTAAGATACAAAAAAATTACCCAAGTGAGCCATGGAATGTTTAGCTGTTTATGGAAACTTTCTCTGGTCTGCACCACTTTCCCTTCCTTGTTGGCAGCACATGAGTCAATGTTTGGATATATGTCATCTTTTACTCTATGTCATTGTGAAGAAATTTCTCTAGTCCAGACTTGCGTCATTCTTTTGTGACATTTTCTATTCCCTATCCTATATCTCAGATGCCCATTCCCTTTAGGAGCTCCATCAAGGGGATAAACACAGCAAAAGAGTATCCATATCTAATAAGAGCTGATGTTTATTAATCACTTTCAGACGTGTAAAATATATGGTTATTATTTGCATACATGTTTCGTGTGTTTAACTGTGTGAGTGTGAATCCTAGCTTGGTGAAAAGCAGTATTTTTGTTGCAAAATGCAAATTGCGTATGTGCAAATTCAGCTTTTGTGACTTCATGTAAACATTTGCAACAGATGAATAAAGTTACTTTTCCCTCAGTTTGAGATTGGTGGTTTGTACACATCATAAACTTCCCAACAACCATAATTCACTATTTTATTAAAGAAAAAGAAATCCAAAATTTTATCCTTATTTTAGTGTAAACTGTATATTCATATACAAGATTTTGCAAAATTATTTTGTGTTTTCATCATTCCAGGGATAGTTTACGGCGAGGATGGGAACTGTTAGCCATTTGTTTAGCATTCTTTCCCCCATCGGATAAATTTCGTCCCTACATGGCTGGTTACATTGCGCGACATTGTGATCCTGCTTACTGCTCCATGTTTCCTGATGTCTCTAAGTGGCCTATCCATATTCAAGTAAGTGTTTTCCTTGGTGGTGTTCTATATTTTTAATGCCCATTCCATCCAGGAACTCCCAACAAGGGGGTGACCACAACAAAAGAATCTCCTTTTATCCTAGCCCCTACATGCCTCCCTTGCATACATCATTTCACACATTCTTCCCCATTGCTCTCCCTCCAGAACTCCACTCTATTTCCCCATGTCACGGGTGGTCTTCCTCTTTCACCAACCCCTTTAATCTTACTATAATACACTCTTCTTGTAAACTTCCCATCTTGCATTCTTTCCACATGCCCAGACTACCACAAAGTTGTGCAACTTACCCACTCGACCACTCCACAGTTCATTCCCTTTGCATTCCTTGCCATGCCAAAGCTCTCATATAGTCATATCATTTCTCTTTTATTTATTTATTTATTTTTTTTTTTAACCTCTACAAACCATCACCCTTGCCTTCACCAAATGATATTTAATATCCCACCAGCTCTTCCTGTGAGCACAATCACATCCAAAAGTCTCTCCTTTACCTGCCTATAATTTAGAACATAATGCATGACTTTTGAACAATATTACCTGTGGTCTTGAAAGTGTCTGTGCACATTCTTTGAGCATGTATGGGGAGACTTCATTAGGACCATGGGCCTCATGTGGGTCTATATGCCATAGGTATACATATTACATATTCATATGTGAAAATCAGACGACCTTAGAAAAACTTCATACTCATGTCCAGGAAATCTATGGCCTGAGATTTATTGTGATCAGTGACATTGGAAATATTCCATTCCTGGATGTTCTGGTTTGTTACAGATGTGCACAGAAAACACACATATATGAAAAGATGTACAAGTAGTGTTGGTGTATGCAACTATAAGCCGGATATTATCTGAGCATGCTTGAGAATTGTAAGACATAACTGAATTTAAAACTGTGTTGTGGTGTGAGCTGAAAGAGGTAAAGGTTAATTAGCACTTAAAATACAATTCAGTATTAAGTGAAATCTTGAAAGAGATCCTAAATGGTCTACCTTTTTCACATAAGATAATTTAAATGGTGAGAATAGAATTGCTGCTGCACATTCATTACATCTGAAATGTATTGATTGTTTATTTACAGGTAGCACACTATGCTGGTGTGTGCATCAAAAGATTAGAGAGAACAACAGTTAATGCAAAAAGACAGCGATTGAGAAAACCCACACTGGAGGAAATTGATCTGGCACGTCTTCATATCTTCCGAGCATCAATGTTTGGGGGTACAATAGAAGAAGTTATGGCACTGCAGAGAGACAGGTAAAGATAGTACATGATAAGTATTTACTTTAAGTACATGATAAGTATTTACTTGAAACTGCTGGAAATATTTTGATTATGGATCATAATGGTGATGTAGCTTCTGCTTACAGAATATTATACTACACTATGCAATAATGTATGAGGATTTTTGAAACAGTAGTTTCTATATTATCCATTTATACTTTGTAATTCTGTACTCTGATTCTCAGAAAGTACTTCTTCTTTGTCACTATATAGTAAATAGTTTCCTGCATGTAACAGTAACCGTTAAAGATGAGGCACTAAAGGCTAAAACGCAGCACTGGAGTTCTTTAGGTAGGAGACAGTTGCCATGGCCACACCTTTGAAGGAGTTCCAGTTAGAGCAGGTATCAGAGATATAGATAGATAGATTTTTTTCATACATATTCACCTTTTCCTTCGTTAGCGAGGTAACGCAAAGAACAGAGGACTAAGCCTTAGAGGGAATATCCTCACTTGGCCCCCTTCTCTATTCCTACATTTGGAAAATTGAAAAAAGGGAGGGGAGGATTTCCAGCCCCCTGCTCTCTACCATTCCTAAGGATAGATAGAGTTTCATATTAAGATAGGGCTATCTTTTATACATATGAAATGTACTTGGTTGGAGACAGTATTTTGATATTTAAATGTGCATGAGGAAGATGGAAAAGAATTCTAAAATATAGGTGCGTTGCTGAGGCTTTGACAAGGAAATAATCTTAGCCACCAGACTTAATATTGTTTGATGAAAGTAGGGGTGTAATTCACTCTAACCTTTGCTTGGGAAACATGATTTTATATCTTTGCTAAATAGCTAGTGAAATATAAGTCTTTGTAGTGGATGTTCTCAATGGCCATTTCAAAGTCCTGTGGCTTATTTATGAAATGTGCAGTTTATAATAGGGAAGAAGTAGTTTTGAGTCATTTATCTTTAAGGTGATTTCTCTCCAAGGTCGTTTTGTCTCATAAACTAAGAGTGAATCTCCAATATCTCTAGGTGTGAAAAATCTCTATCCCCCTGACTATTGGTGAGGTAAGTAACTCTTACCCTTTGTTAACCAGCCAAACTGTGGTAGCAGCAATAGCTTACACTGAAAGTGCTCCCCACCAGTCAGCAGTCATTTGTCAGGCTTTACCAGGCTGACCACTTCCTAATTCCTGGAATCTGCTTGTCTGTCAGACTTATTTTACTTCATTTTTTTTTTTTTTTGTCAGACACCCATCTAACATAGGTTGTACTTATGCTCTTGGATATGTTTTTTAACAACTTGAGGTCTTTTGAGAATCCCTTCAGTATTCTCTCTTGATATGATGGCTGTACCCAGTGAGGTGGTGGCTCAAGGTCCAAACAATTCACCATCTTTTGACATTACCACTGATAAGTTTTCTTTGATTCAGTTAGAGTGTAGCATGATAACAATTCATTTAATCCACTCAAAACAGCCATCATTCATTAAACCTGTCAGGTTTAATGAATGATGGCTGGAATAAAATCTTTTTGTTAAGCTGTTGTTATCATTTAAGATTTATTTCATGTTTGTCTGCCAACCCCTTTATAATTAATAATTGGCCTCCATCCTGCCAAATCTTGGAATCTGTTGGCCAGATTCATATAACCCCACCTTGAATTATTTCCACATATGATTTATTGGAAAAACATTGAAAGGTTCTACAGCTTATCATATATTGGATCGCAGACTAGTGTACTGTTACATGATATGGTATTTACATCCATACATGCCTAGATACAAGCAAAATATGTAAATATTGATACAAGTAACATCTTGGGAAGCTAGTGGTAGTGTAAAAAACATATGTGATAGGAAAGGAAAATGAAATGCAACATGTAAATATGACT
Organism: Panulirus ornatus; assembly: GCF_036320965.1. Lineage (NCBI taxonomy): Eukaryota > Metazoa > Arthropoda > Malacostraca > Decapoda > Palinuridae > Panulirus > Panulirus ornatus. The sequence goes on from NC_092239.1 coordinate 8,410,204, forward strand.
GGGTTTCAGAACTAGGTGAACTGCCAGATGAGTGAAGGGTGTTATATGTAAAATGATGGAGTGAGGTAACCATTGTCACTTACGTGACGTATTCCTTGGACAAGTTGATCAACTTTATAATTTGACTTTCCCACAGATACCCACATCGTCGATTGCCTTGGGTTCAGACAACTCTCTCAGAAGAAGTGTTGCGATTACAAGGAACAAACACAGAGGGAATATTTAGAGTACCTGCTGATTTTGATGAGGTAAGATTATTTTTGAGTTTTAGATGCTAGAAAAGAAGGGATATGTATACCATATTTACTGAAGTGAAAAAAGAGAAAGAACACATATCTTAATTGCATTGAGTGTTAGAGGGTGGAAGTAAGTGAAAAACAAACAGAATTGGTCAAATGGATGCAAGTTTATCTAGTTTTTTGTCAGTTCTTTAAGTTAGGGTATATTGATGATCAGTGTATCATTTTGATTCAGGGGCATCAATCACAGAGATGAAAATTAGGAATAGAGTTCAGTAGGTGCTCTGTGTGGGAAGGATTTAAATTTATTTGAGTAATTTGGCATCAGTAGTTTGTATTTGGTATACCTGGGTGTAAAATACTTTATGCAAAATTCTTTTCAAGCTGACAGGTTGTCTCAAACATTTGACTTTCTGTGTTTCATCAGCAGTGTTTGAAACATTTGCTATAAAACTCAATATTTTAGTTTACATGTATTCTGAAAGCTCAGTTTAACCCTTGAATGACAGGCATGGTCCAGAATTTCCATTACAGTAAGTGGACAAAAAGATTCTAAGTATACCCCTTTATGAAATGGGAGATCAGCATTCAGAAGTAAAGGAATACACATTACCTTTATGTTGGTGGGCCTAGTGCTTCTTAATAGGTGGATATGACATATGTGACAACTCCTTATAAGATTGTGCACATGGAGATGACTTTTTTTCTTTCTATTGAGCTTATTTTATGTTTGTACTGTTATATACATTTTTCATTCTAATCATATTGAGGGAGATTGAGTGGCAAGTATGGAAAGGATATTGATGGATTTGATTATCTTCAACATAGTTTCACAATCTACTCATATTCTATACACAGGCACTTTGTTGATGGTGAATATAATGAATATATTTAGAGATGTTACACCTTTAATCCTACATATAAATGTGAGACTAGTGAGTGGCTGGCATATAAGAATACTGATGAATTGTGTTCAGAAATATTCTTCCTGATTATTTATTACCCCTTGTTAAAGTCCTCCATCAACTCATAATTACATGAAAAAAATCAAGCACAGTTGTCATTTTTCCCTTTAAGCTGAGGCTCCTAAACAGGCCTCCCTCTTTTGACAGTTGTGCTAAGGTAACTTTCACTTATTTCTCCACATTTTTCACGTTACTCTGCCCTGGCTCCCTTACGAACTGATACATGAGTGTTCCCCTTACCACAACATAGGTCATTTATCATGTACACTTGACGTACAGTCATTAGCCATGCACCTGTAATTGTGGTTCATAGTGATACTTAGGAAAGCTAATTTTTTTCCTGTACCTTCTGAGGATAAGAGACCTGTACAAGCTACTGATAATATGATAAGCCAGCTGGATATGTAAACATCTGGGGAAAATTAACACATAAGTTGATGTGGACTACCATTTTCTAAGATTTCATCTTTTGATGTGGATATCTTTTATCTGGTTAATGTGCTCCATGGTACAAATTCATGATATTTACACCCCACAAACTATCATGTACATTATGAAGGCAAACTAGACACTAGTTTTACAAGTTTCACACATTCATGAAAGTGACCTTGCTTCCGCAATGCTCATATCATATTCGTAAAGTTAACCCCATAAGCAAGCATATTAATTATCTGATGCATCTGAAATTTTTTCAAATAAAGGGTTCATGAAAGAAAGAACATCACACGGTATAAAAATAATAAAACAACAGAGAAACAAGTGAAGTAGGCCTCAGCTCACTCCAGGAGAAGCAAAAATTTCTGGTAGGAACATATTTGCTGACAGTGGAAACCACTACACAGCATTTCTAGTGGGAGCATATTTGCTAACACAGTGGAAATCACTACACAGCCTAGTATTTGAATGTTGCCTGTCTTCATGTCTGCTACAAGCATCCAGTTTTGCAATGTTAGAATCTTTTTATCAGATACATGTATGTTATAATCAGAATAAATTGTTATCTGAAACACCTGATTTCTCATGAATGTAAAGCAAATACTGCTTGGTTTGATATGGAGCTAACAGTAGGTAGGTAGCCACTGACCAGGGAGTTATATTACCAGTACTACCTGCCTGGGTATCAGGAAGCTTACTGATGGCTGCGTCATGAGCCAGCACTTCACTGATTGTCAAATTGCTCTCCTCTGACACAGATAGCTGTCTTTTCTATAACTCACCCACATGTGGACTGCTGGCATTCTGTCCATATAGAACCTTTCCTTATCAAAAGAAATACTTGTCTGGTCCTTCTTCGTAACTCTGGATATTCATGTGATAAGCGCTATGTGTTAGCCTTGCCTTTTGGCATAATGGTGGGAGCAATAGATAGAATTAGTAGGGAGTAGGCAGAAACGTTAGGTAGAAGTAGTAAGTTGAAAAAGTAGGTAGACACGTTAGGTAGGATTAGCTGGTATGAACATTTGGTAGGAGCCTCTAGAAACACTGCACTAGAGTTGCCCTCTGCCAGTGGCCTGTTAAGGGTGAGGCTCTAAAGACTGAGAAGCAGGACTTGAGTTCACCAGCTGTGGAAGGTCTTATGTTATGGCCACGCCCTTAAGGGAAGTCATCAGATGTATAGATAAATGTTTACCTGAATATCATCTTGATGTCATGGTCCCTGGTGAAGGTGGTTCTGTCAGGGGTGCACAACGTCAGTAAGGCTGTTTAACTTGTTTATGAATAGTGTAGTAAGGGAATCAAATGTATGGGTCTTGGAGAGAGGATCAGGGTGGTGAGTCACTTGTTGTTTGCCAATGACATAGCACTGGAGGCAGATTTGAGTAAGAAACTGCAGAAGCTGGTGTGTGATTTTGGGAGAGTGTGTGAAAGGAGTAAGGTGATAATAGATATGAATTAACATAAGATTATTAGGTTAAGCATTGATGACAGACAGGATTTGAAGATTGCATTTGAATTGAGAAAATGTAGAGGAAGTAGAGTGTTTGGGATACCTGGTAGTGGATATGGCAGCAAATGGAATCGTGATACCTAAAGTGAGCCAAAGGTTGGATGAGGGGGCAAATGTCCTGGATGCATTGAGGAATGTTCAACAGGAAATAAAAAATACATCTTTTTTATAATCCCATACGTACATTGTGTGTGAGAAGAAGTATTTGATAAGATAGATATGATGTGTACTCGCTTCAAAAATTTATGATTTTTCTGTGACATCTGTAGGTCCATCAGTTAAAGCAAGTTGTTGACCAATGGGAAGTAGGAGACTGTGGTGATGCTCATGTTGCAGCTGCTTTGCTGAAACTCTGGTACCGTGAATTGTATGAACCTCTTATACCAGACTCCTTGTATCAGTCTGCCATCAATGCCCATGATGATCCTTCACAAGCTGCTGCACTTGTTAATAGACTTCCTGAGATTAACAGACTTGTTCTTTCTTATCTTATAAGGTTTGTATTTATATTTTTTCCTAAATGCATTTTTCAAATTTAATGAATATGTGTTTTTGCTTATTGATATAGATTGGACGCAAAATACTATAATTGTAAAATCTTGGACATATATCAATGAAATTGTATCAACCATTCCCTAGCTGTAAAATTTCAGAAATTTATAAGCTACTTTCCTCTTGCCAGATTTTTACAGTACTTTGCCCAACCAGAAATTGTAACAGCTACCAAAATGGATGCTAGCAATCTAGCAATGGTGATGGCTCCAAACTGCTTACGGTGCACCAGTGATGATCCACGTGTTATATATGAAAATACACGGAAAGAAATGGCTTTTATACGTACTCTAATCCAGCACCTTGATACAACCTTCATGGAGGGGGTTGTCTGAGACTGGCATTGTGTGGTATAAGGACAAATTATACCATTTTGTCTTCATACATTACGAAGCCAATCATTACGTGTGCATGTTTATGGTAATCAGAGTCATGCATTCATTATTGTCTGCAAAATAAATGAAAACATTTTTGCTGTTGTACTGTGTTCACATGATACATAAGCTATTAGTTTACTGGACAGCCTGAATGAAGAACCAGTCTTGCATTAATGGTGAGGATGTGTGCTTGGCCTAGCATGTTATCAATGCCACATAATCTTGGTGCTTATCTCTGTCTGACCTCTAAGGAACAGGTTAGAGAGACTGAATGGTCCCCAGAATTAAGAGCAAACTCCTTAAATCATACAAGTCACAGGTTTATGAGATACATAGAATGTTCTACCAAACATAGATTTAGAACTCCTAAACGTATTACTTAATGATAGACCAACACATAAATAATCAGGGAAATTAGGAGGGTTTGGTCCTAATATCTGGGAAAAGACTGTGATTTATGTCTGTTAACTATTATCATAGCTTGAGTAAACAATACTTCATAAAATTGATAATTCCATATAGTGCAAATGAATTTTGATTAATTTACAATCATGGTTTTTACACTTTGAAATAATTGGAAAAGAGTTTTCAGTGTTAAGAGTTTATAATGAGTTTCTATTTATAGTAGAGTCTTATGAGAGAACACAAATTTCTTTTTATTATATAGTTTTGATATTGTACAAAATTATTTTGTAGAAATAAGCATTACAAAGTATTCAGTTTAGGAGGTTTTGTATCTTTACATTTTCATTTTTGTCAAAAGTACAGAACTATGTCAGTTAACATTCCAAATTCACTGAGGAGTTCAACATTATGAACCAAGTCACTCTCATTACAGGACTTTCAGGGATCCCTCACAGTGGAGTCTTCAGGCCATGTTGAAAGTTTGAATGTTAAGATTTATTCAAACTCACATTATATATTATTGGAATTCTGATATTCAGAATATTATTAGTGGTCATTTATGAGAGGATAGTGAAGACTCGTTATCTAGAAGCAGTGAATGAAATGTGATGGCCACATTTGTATATGTAAATAGTGTATCAAAATATGGCAGTGGAGGCACTCAGTGAGGAAGATGCCTTAGGTTGGTCATTAACTAAGTGTTCCAACTTTTTTAAGACGATTTTGAAAATCTTTGTTCCTCTACTACACAGCTAAAGAAAAAATTAAGATGAACCTTATCCTTACGTCCTAAATGGAGAATGGACATGCCTATTATCTAGTCTTCAACTTGTATAGTATTTTTTTCATGAACTCTCTTGTGCCAACTTGGACAAATGAAAAACAGATCAAAGCTACTTGTTTGCATTTGTTATAGGCACACATGCTTTTGTTATATGACTTGATATAGTTAAATGTTATTTTTTATACCATGTTGACAACAGTTTGTTACAGTCTCACATAACACATTCTTTGCTACTTGTTCAGAGAAGAATTGTATGTGCATTATGATTGAAATGAGATAAGGATGATAGTGAGTATGCAATGGGGTGATTGATGGTGGTATGTATTTTTTATATTGCTCTCTTATTACTAGACTTTTTACTTTCAAGACACATCAGCCAAGAATAAATACTTAATTTAATTGTGAAAGGGGCAGTGCAGCTGAGCCATTGAAAAATATCTCAAACTTTACTGTGTAAATTGGACTGTTGGCCATATTCATGAGGTGCATTCCATTATGAATTAGTGCACCAAAGATGACTAGTGATACAAAGCTGAATTAGCAGTATTTCATTTTTCATCAAAAATTAACAATCATAATTGCAATATATATATATACGGGAAATGGTGAACATGTATGAAAAAATATATATATATATATTGGAAGAAGTGAAGTGATTTAGATATCTGGGAGTGGACTTGGCAGTGAATGGAACCATGGAAGCGGAAGTGAGTCAGAAGGCGGGGGAGGGGGCTAAGGTTCTGGGAGTGATGATGAATGTATGAAAAGAGATGACGTTATCTTGGAGAGCAAAAATGGGTATATTTGAAGGAATAGTAGTTCCAACAATATTATATGGTTGTGAGGCATGGGCTGTAGATAGGGTTGAACAGAGGAGGATGGATGTGTTGGAAATGAAATGTTTAAGGACAGTATGTGGTGAGGTGGTTTGATCGAGTAAGTAATGAAAGGGTAAGAGAAATGTGTGGACATGAAAAGAGTGTGGTTGAAAGAGCAGAAGAGGGTGTGTTGAAATGGTTTGGACATATGGATAGAATGTGCGAGGAAAGATTGACAAAGGATATATGTGTCAGAGATAGAGGGAACAAGAAGTGGGAGACCAAATTGGAGGTGGAAGGACGGAGTGAAAAACATTTTGAGCGATCTGGGCCTGAACATACAGGAGGGTGAGAGGCGTGCAAGGAATAGAGTGAATTGGAACAGTGTGGTATACTGGGGTCGAACATGCTTTCAATGGACTGAACCAGGGCATGTGAAACGTCTGGGGTAATCCATGGAAAGGTCTGTTGGGGGCTGGATGTGGATAGGGAACTGTGGTGTCTGTGCATTATATATGACAGCTAGAGGCTGAGTGTGAGCAAATGTGGCCATTTTTGTCTGTTTTCCTGGCACTGCCTCACTGAAGCAGGAAGTAGCGATGCTGTTTCCTATGGGACGGGGTTGCAAGTATGAATATGTACATGTGTATATATGTATATGTCTCTTTATGCATATGTATGTATATGTGTGTATGTTGATATGTATATGTCTGTGTATGGGCATTTATGTATATAGATGTGTATGTGGGTGGATGGGCCATTCTTCATCTATTTCCTGGCGCTACCTTGGTAATGCGGGAAACAGCAGTCAAGTATAATGAATAATATATTTATATATATTTACTCCTTCTGGTACCTTATCTTCCTGTCCCAGAAGCCCTTTCTATCCTTTTGAGACTTCTGCAGCACACAGGAATCTGGCCACATCCATCGGTCGGGACCATTGGTCATAAAGTGTTGTGATGTTGTGTGCGCGTCTGCAGAAAGGGCAGGGCAATTAAGTGGTAAGTGCTTGGCATATTCTTTATGGTATTTACATCATGGGTGTAATGGGTCTTGTGATATGTTGAAATGCTGTTTGTAGTGTGGTAGTGATGCATGATGTCCCGATCTTTAGGAGGAGTGTGTGACGTTTGTCTGGGAAGTATGGTTTCTGATGGGTGTCTTTACAGATGGTTGGAGTTCAAGAGCTTTTTCTGCCTTCATTAGTTACTTCAGGTTTTCCCATAGGTTACTTGGAATGCACCTCAATATGTGTATATGACCAGGAGCATATTTGATGTAATGATGATCACAGGAATGAAAAACCATTTTAAGGAACACCTACAAGTGGACTATCAGAACACTAAGTGCTCACTGTTTTTTCAAAGAAATGCACACAAACAATGACAGGTAATCCAGAGCAAAGTAACTTTTAAGAAAACCACCTTGGCTCGTGGCTTCTCAGAGAATGGTGTGTGACTGCTCCAAAAAAGGCAGCATAAGCTAGTTACAGTCACATTTATTGCATTTAAGTGCATAATTGTGAGTCTGTAAATGGGTTTTGACACCTTGTCATTCATAGGCCAACTTTGCCTCTTTTTACATCCTATATATGTGCCTCAAAAATAAAAAAGCACAATTCTTATTTTGTACAAATCATAGCAGATTTAATGCATTTAAAACCTTCTTTTGCCTTTGGCTTAAGCACTGGTAGCTATGCAGCAGAAAATTATTTGGGACTTGTTGATTCTGACAAGACTTGTATAATAATGTAATTTAATTTTTAAACATCTTGTACAGATGTCCTGATGTAATATAAATTGATAATGTATAGCTGTATTTCCGAATGTTACAAGCATTTAAAACAATTTGTATCATATGGATATTAAAGACTGTATGCTAATATTAATTAGATTTTGCTTCCCAGGTTTGATGGTAGTCTATCAAGATTCAGTTACACATTTGCAAGTTTTGCAAAGAACCAGTATTCATATTTTTTCTTTGTGTCTGCTTGCATTTCTAGACTTCACAGGAACAGATAACTGAACCTTTGAAGATTATATGTACTATTTTTTCTACTTAAATGCCTTTCCTTCCTTTGGAGGATGCAGTAGGAACAAACGGTGGCTTCATTTTCACACATTCAGTCTATTATTCCACCACGTAATGTACCAAGGCCTACCATCCACAAACAATCCCTACAGAGTACTACGTAGAACTGACAGCATGTTACCTCCTCCATAATACCATGTAAGTCCAATGCATGCCTCTAACCCTCCTAAATGTTCAGACCCTCATACCCCAAAGCCTTCCTCTCCCCATTCTTCTATCTTCTTAGTGTCCTCATCCCTGTTACACCCTTCACTTTTGACACAAATCCTTTTAGACTGTCTGGCTTTGCTTGAATGTTCATGCCTCAGTACCCTAAAGCCTCCTTCCCTCCATCCTTTCATCTTCTCGATTTCCACTTTTGAGTTATCCTCTTCATCAGTATTTCCTCACTCATCCTCTCCATGTGTCCAGCCTACTTCAGCACTTCCTGGTCAGCCCTCTTAATCAGACTATTCTTATTACCATACCTCTCTCTGACTGCCATTCCATGCATGGTCAACTTACCCCACATCATATATTACCTACAAGCATTTTATTTCCAATGCATCCTCTGTTTTCCTTTCTTTTGCATTCAAGACCAATTACTCACATGTGTAGCACTACTGGGACTGCTAGACTTTTAAACAAGCTTATCTTTGACTTTACCAATTGACATCTCCTGATTGCTCCTTAATGTACCCAGGATCTTAGAACCCTCTTTCTCCTTGTGGCTCACTCCAGCCCTCATGGCTTAATCAACCTGCTATAACTATACTGAGGTACCTATAATACTTCACTTTTTACAGGTCTGACGTATTTAAACATACACCCTAACATTCTCTCTCTCCTAATACTTTACTTTTGATCACAGATTTTGGTGGCATACCCCAAAGAAAGGCTCCAGCAGCTGGTGTCAGAGATTGGCAGAGTGTAAAAGGAAGAAGTTGAGAGGAATCTCAACCTCTCCTTTCACAGTTTCCCAAACTCATAACACCAGCTTCTTGAGCATGTAATCAGAGTATACCACCAAGACCAAGTCCTCTGCCCCCAGCATATTGAAGACCCACCCCTTACTTCAAGAACCTAGCAATAATCTCCCTCATTATCCCATCCATGAACAGATTTAAGCATAAGGAGCTTTGCAAACACTGCTCTAAACTTGCCTACTACCAGTGGCGTGTTAAGGGTGAGGCACTAAAGGCTAAGAAGTGTCACTGGAGTTCATTAGTTATGGAGACTCTATTGTCATGGCCAACCCCTTGAGGAAGTTCCAGAAGGGAACAGGCATCAGAGATATATATAGTTAGATGAACAGATTAAGCTATATCACTTCTTGATGCAGACATAACTTCCCTTGGAGCTAGCCACCCTCCTCTTTCTATTCATCAACACACTTCTTACTCTTCTGTTAAAAATTCATGCTGCATACTCTACATTCAAGGCACCTTCCACAAGACATTACTGTAAACCTTGTCATATGCTTTCCCAATATCCTTAAATGTCACATACAATACTCTTTAAGTTTTTCCTACAGAAATTTTTCAGACCCAGCTCTCAACCTATCAGTTATGAAGCAGTAGTGTTCCTCCCTAATATGGTGTTCTTTGCATACTACCACTCTTTCAATCATCAGTATCTCATATATTGTACTAGGCATGTTGAACAGATTTATCTTTATGAGATTTATACATTCATTTTTGCTTCTATTGTCTTTGTACTGAGGAAAAATAAGGTATTTATCCAACCTTGACTAGAAATGTAAGAAAAAATGATTTTATCCAGAATGCTAACTTCATACTTGGTAAATTTTCCCTGTGTTGCAGTCCCATTTAATGATTTGCCACACTTTCTTGGATTCCTTGCAATTTTTGAACTACATCATGTTTATTTTACTTTTTTGTTAAGTTGAGCATCAGAGCTTGGTTACCAGCTCAGTACTGTCAACTGACACTCCATGAAGCTTTAAGAGCATTCAGTGGAATGAAATTATTATTACTAGAATGAGAAACAATTGCAAATGAATGCAGCACATCTCCGTTCATGTACACCATAAACATCTTTGTGCCATGACTCATTAAGATCATTGAGAGGGTACACTGAGAAAGTTTCAACAATGTTTGAAATAATATTGACTATTGGCAAGAAGAATTTTAGTTCACTTTTGGTAACCTATGACCTATACAGAAACATGAAAGTGGTCATGAAATTGTTTTCCATGGCACTGAGTCATGTAAAAAGACATTTATCTATACCAATTATCCTTAAAACTGACAGAAGTCCAGCTAAGTAATGACCCCCATTATTGGGGGAGGTGACTTTTGACCAAATATCCAAAATTGGCAAAATCACAAATATAATATGCATATCACAAGGCATGTAAAAAGGTATACTGTGCAAAATTTTATGACCTCAGGCTAATGTATTGCTAGTTTCAGTGCCGGCCCCTTGAAAAAACAATCTCTTTTCAGTTCCCATTGATCTTTAGAACAGTAAGGATGGCTCAAAGCACATTTATACTTTGCCTTGTAAGGACTTACAAAAGTTATCAGTATGCAGCACTTATAAACCGATCAAGATTGTACTGAACAGCCCAAAATATACATATCTGTGTTGTTTGACTATTGAACTCATAAAATCTTTAAAAAGACTGACAAGAGAATAAGGAAACATACCTGGGAATGTTGAACCAAGGTAGATAAGTATCCACCAAGTTTCAGGTCAATCAACCCCTAAATGAAATGGTAGAAAACATTAATTGTTGGGGGGAAAAAAAAAAAAAGAAAAATAGATAGAAGTGATAGAATTAAGTTATTCTGCATTTATAGAACAGTCCAAAAGAAATGAGTGTCTGCTGATGGTTTTTTTATCATGACAAGAGTTGCATACTAGAAATCAGGGGTCATAAGATTATTGGACTTTTGTGTGTTTGTATTTTGAAGTTTATATTGAAGAAAGGAAGCGTAATGGAAAGACTGTGAAGATATGAAGTAAAAATGAGTAGGATACATGTATGATATTTGTTGGGATATGTTGAGTCTAGCCCAGTGCCTGTCATCTTAGATTTATTTTTAATTCCTCTCCCATTAAAGGCCTATGACTATGCCCGTCTTTTCATAATCAGTTGCATGCACACTGATCAAGCTCAAGACCACATGCTGTTTTGAGGGAATCAGTTTGCTAATCTGTGAGTCTCTACAGGCGACCATAATGGTTTGCAAAAGAGTAGGAATACTCATCCCAGGGACTCTATTGCATTACTGTCATACTGATAAGATGTTCTTCAGAGTTTACTTCAGAAAATCAAAGTGAAAAAGATATTTTTCTTTGTCTGTACCTACCTGCATAAAAGATGAGTAATAAAGAAGTTCCAATAAACACTTTTGACAAACACAAACATACATACAGATTGAAAAGGCATGGTCATAGGGCATCATTTATTTCTGTGGTCCAGACTTCACTTGCCCTCTCAGAGGACCTATTTTACTTATTGTAAATTAAAAGAAAAATTGGTATGAGCAGCCATTTAAGACTAGATGAGTTTGATTAGGAAAGGTGTTCTTCTTTAGGTTTTATCAACAGGATTTTTAACACAGAATTACTTATCCATGAACATTGAAAGCAATATCATAGGCTCTTTTGAAAAAAGTACTAGGTGAGTACCACATTTCAAGTCCAATATTGTAATGAGCAATTTTCATCACCTTTCTAGTTAAGAATACAATAATACTGATGTAAATGACTGGTAACACCCTCATCACCTCCTACGATTTGTATGATATCCGTGGAGACATTGATTTAGACACCTCCTTATTAATTTACCTGCATTTCTACTTTTTTCACGCAAAGCATTAAGTCTCGGATCTCTTCCTGTATTAAGTTGGACTTGTGGTCTGTTACCTTTTAAATTTTCTTGTACTGAAGCTATTTTGTGCTCTCAAGTCCTGAAAGACTCATCTGTAGGATCAAGGCCAACGAACTGTTGACTTACCATCCATTTCATCTGTCCCTGTGACCTTGAGCTTTTGTAAAAGATGGTAGAATGTTGTCAGATATGCAGAGACAGGAAGACTACTAACATTATTACTATCAGGAGCCTTTTATCTATGCCAAGGAGCAAATAATTTGTGGCTGTTTCCTTGCGCTACCTCACTAACGCGGGAGACAGCGACAAAGCAAAATAAATAGATAGAATAAGTATATATATATATTTTCTTTCTTTCATACTATTCGCCATTTCCCACATTAGCAAGGTAGCGTTAAGAACAGAGGACTGGGCCTTTGAGGGAATATCCTCACCTGGCCCCCTTCTCTGTTCCTTCTTTTGGAAAATTAAAAAAAAAAATGAGAGGGGAGGATTTCCAGCTCCTTGCTCCCTTCCCTTTTAGTTGCCTTCTACGACACGCAGGGAATACATGGGAAGTATTCTTTCTCCCCTATCCCCAGGGATAATATATATACATTTTATTTATTTTTTGCTTTGTCGCTGTCTTCCGCGTTTGTAAGGTAGCGCAAGGAAACAGACGAAAGAAATGGCCCAACCCACCCCCATACACATGTATATACATACACGTCCCCACACGCAAATATACATACCCATACATCTCAATGTACACATATATATACAAACACAGACATATACATATATACACATGCACACAATTCACACTGTCTCCCTTTTTTCATTCCCATCGCCATCTCGCCACACATGGAATAACATCCCCCTCCCCCCTCATGTGTGCGAGGTAGCGCTAGGAAAAGACAATATAGGCCCCATTCGTTCACACTCAGTCTCTAGTTGTCATGTAATAATGCCCGAAACCACAGCTCCCTTTCCACATCCAGGCCCCACAGAACTTTCCATGGTTTACCCCAGACGCTTCACATGCCCTGATTCAATCCATTGACAGCACGTCGACCCCGGTATACCACATCGATCCAATTCGCTCTATTCCTTGTCCGCCTTTCACCCTCCTGCATGTTCAGGCCCTGATCACTCAAAATCTTTTTCACTCCATCTTTGCACCTCCAATTTGGTCTCCCACTTCTCCTCGTTCCCTCCACCTCCGACACATATATCCTCTTGGTCAATCTTTCCTCTCTCATTCTCTCCATGTGCCCAAACCATTTCAAAACACCCTCTTCTGCTCTCTCAACCACGCTCTTTTTATTTCCACACATCTCCCTTACCCTTACATTACTTACTCGATCAAACCACCTCACACCACATATTGTCCTCAAACATCTCATTTCCAGCACATCCACCCTCCTGCACACAACTCTATCCATAGCCCACGCCTCGCAACCATACAACATTGTTGGAACCACTATTTCTTCAAATATAGCCATTTTTGCTTTCGGAGATAATGTTCTCAACTTCCACACATTCTTCAAGGCTCCCAGGATTTTCGCCCCCTCCCCCACCCCGTTACACCACATCATTCCAATTCACTCTATTCCTTGCACGCCTCTCACACTCCTGTATGTCCAGGCCCTGATCACTCAAAATCTTTTTCACTCCATCCTTCCACCTCCAAGTTGGTCTCCCACTTCTTATTCCCTCCACCTCTGACACATATATCCTTTTTGTCAATCTTTCCTCACTTATTTTCTTCATATGTCCAAACCATTTCAACACACCCTCGTCTGCTCTCTCAAGCACATTCTTTTTATTTCCACACATCTTTCTTACCCTTTCATTACTTAATCGATCAAACCTTGCACCACATGCTGCCCTCAAACATTTCATTTTCAACATCCACCCTACTACGTACAACCCTATCTTTAGCCCATGCCTCGCAACCACATAACATTGTTGTCCATACACGCACACATACATAGATATACATATCAACATATATATACATATATCAACATATATACATATATACACACACAAGTACATATTCGTACTTGCTTGCCTTCATCCATTCCTGGCACTACCCCTCCCCACAGGAAAGTATCGCTACCCCCTGCTTCAGCGAGGTAGCGCCAGGAAAACATAAAAAAAGGCCACATTCGTTCACACTCAGTCTCTAGCTGTCATGTGTAATATACCGAATACTCGTATTATCTGTTTTCCATCAAGCTCGAGAAGAAAGCCCTAGAGATAAAATATACACAGCTTAGCCAAATTGTTGGCAATTGCAGTAAGCAAATTTAAACGTTGTACTGCCCTTCCTCTGTACGCTTTTATCAATTCCTAATCGATCACGTGATGATCGAGTAATGCGTAATCTACTAAAGTGAAAAACGAAATTGGTTCTGATTTGTGTGAATAGCATCGAGAGGGTACTTATGGATAATGTTATCTTTAATTTTGGAAAAGATGGCAATAAATTATATAACTTTGTTGTATTTTTGGAGTTTTAGAGATGACTCCTTTTTTTTCTCCCCAAATTTTTAGTTATTTGTTGTTAAATTAATAATTCCTATATCCATTGCTTTAGATTCGGTTTGTTTACCTTCTAATGAGTGAAGTGAAACGTGGAGACCAAGTGAAGTTACATTCCGGCCTACATATATTTGGGCGCGATGAATTTCTGGAAGCAAATATCTCGGATCTGTATCAAGATATCAGTTGTTGATAGTGTGATTGACATTACAAGATGTGGACTGTGAAAACGGCCTAATTTACATTGGTAAGTATTGGTCATTTCCTGTTAACTTGGGACTTGCTTGCTGTACTGACAGTAATGTGTTAACCACTGATTATATAGTAGAGTTTGACTCATTAGACTGTGAATGTATTTTTGACTGATGCAATATGCTGTTGTGCTCAAGGTTCTTAGTGAGGGATGACGACATCCAAGTTTTAACCGACTCCTGCTAGTGACATTGTTACAAGTCGGAAGATATGTACGTCAAACATACTACCCCATAATGAACACAGTAGCTCGGATGTAAAATCTTCTATAAACAATCATTTAATATTCATCATTCTCCTTATAGAATCATCAGGTAAAGGAAGAGGAAATAGGAATACAGCTGAATGTCATCATATTCATCAAACATATTTTCCAAAGTGAACCCTGTATCTCGAATGTAGAATCTTCTAAGCATGATCATCTCATATTCATCTTTAACTCCTTATTGAATCATTAGGTGAGGGAAGATAGAGGTAATGGAAACACTGCTACATGTCACGTTTATTGGTACGCTCGTACTGCACTCTCACACATAAATACAAAAGGACTTAATATAAAAAAATTGTATAAATATGATAAATAAATAGATATTTAAAGCATCATACCAAAGTCGAGAAGAATCGGAGTTCTGTCTCTCAATTAAATAGGAAAATTATGTACACAAAATTATTTTTGGCACTTCTAGCACTGCCGACAGTAATCAGGGGAGAAAATTAACGTGACACCATTCTGTAATGGCAATCCTGCTAATTCTCAACGTTCTTTTATAAGTAGCTCATAAATACGTTCTGCATTTGAGTACTTGAATATACAGCCATTGTATTCGTATTTTCTTTTAACAGCACTGTGAAGGATATGTTCTGAGCGAGTGATTAGAAAATCAGTGTTGTCAGAAATACCCAGTCAACATGAAACTTAACCTAACAAAAGTTTAATTAGGTTTACTTGAGTTTCGTTGCGTTATTAGAGATGAATAGACTAAACCACGCCCAAACATTCTTATTCTAACCAGTTTAGAATTAACCAAACGTATTATTTACCATGTCAGGTTTGAACAGCATCTGTATTCTTATGACTGTGTCACCTTGTGCTTATTTTTGTGGGTAGAAAATACTGCAAAGGATGAACAAAGAGGACTAGTCATGCGCTACATTTCATGAGTTAGGTCTCGAGTCACAAGTTGCGAAGATATATATTACATCACTCTGCTGGTGTCTTAGATCTCTTTTTGGTGCCAGAGCCTCTAGTTGTGCCGGCCGTCACACCAAACCTAGAATTAAGTACCATAATCTACATTTTTATACAGTTTTATAGGTTTATACAAAGGGTTTAAAAAAGGGCAAGATATTCCATGGTCCCAGAGGTTATTACTACAGGCACTTACGGAATCTTGGCAAGCCCAGAGCGCCGCGGCCAGGACCCAGCCAAAGTCAAGGGCGCCGCGGTCTGTAATACAGCTGCAGTTTATACCACAGCCTGGGTCTGGGGCGACGCGGCTAGGACCACAGTCTGGTTCATGACTTGGTGTCTGGGTCCGGCTCGCCCATGGCGCCGTTCGGCAGATTACTGACTAGATATCCCATCCAAGTCTTACTGTCTAGAACACTACCTCGCTACTAACCCCGCCCGCTCCACTCCCACGCCCCCTCCCCCCTCTTCCCCCCCTCAGGCCACAACTCCTGCCCCAACCTGACCTTGGGGAAGCCACACGTTGAACTATCCTCTAATGGACCCA
Source organism: Panulirus ornatus (assembly GCF_036320965.1). Taxonomy (NCBI): domain Eukaryota; kingdom Metazoa; phylum Arthropoda; class Malacostraca; order Decapoda; family Palinuridae; genus Panulirus; species Panulirus ornatus. Next base: position 8,426,744 of record NC_092239.1, read on the forward strand.
TGTTACAGCCTAATTATCCGTAAAATTACTTACATTAAAATTTCTGCTAATGGTGGTGAATTTCTTGAGGTAAAATTTGTATACATTCTAATAAACCTACACATCACAAAATGCAAAATTTCACATGTTCTAGGTTATCTACTATAGGAACAAAAAGCAATTTATACGAGCACAAAGAAACAGTAGTGGTCCCCCTTAAGCTGACGTAATGTCAATTCACACAGCCTAGATTTCGTGATTGTCACCCTCCCCACTCAGCCTTGATTTCCCTCACTTCCTTTGCTGTGGCCAGTCGCTGGGCCTCAACGCAGCTTGCCTTGTGTCCAGATCACAGTCGAAGAAGGTATTGTGTCATGTACATATCTGGTAACACCACCCCATGACAACGACGTTACGGCCCTTGATCACTGCGGTATGGCCTTGGGTTGTGATAGCCTGGCCTTTGACCTAGCCTTTAAGTTTAAGTGTCAGATCAAAAGCCAAAAACCATTATATGAAAGGTCAGACGTCATGCTCAAGGGTCATACTTTCGCTGTCACAGGGTTAGGTTGAATACCAGTTGGCAGGTTGGTGAGGGCAGGCGGGCATGGAGGGCCTAGCTAACAAAATTCAGTCATGTGAAGGCATCAGTCAGTGGGCGCGGGCGGTGGGTCCTTGTGGCGCCGAGCGCAGGATGGTGACTGTGTGCATGGGACGCGCCCCTACCCTCACCCCAAGCCCGGCGGATGACGGCTGCTGCTGTTGCTGGTGTTGAGTAATAGTGGTAGTGGCGGCAGTGGCGGTGGTGGTGGTGACGGGCAGGTCTACCACCGTGCCCAGCACCACAGCTCCTGGGGCCTGCGGTGTCGCTGCGCCGCTCCGGCTCAGAGCTCGGTGCAGCTTCATGCAGGAGGAGGATTCCTCGTGCTTATACAGGTAAGACTTGAGGGCGAAGGACTTGCCGCAACGGACGCAGGCGTAGGGCTTGATGCTTGAATGGGTCTGGACATGGGCGCGAAGATTCGATTTATCGGCGAAGGCCTTGCCACACATGCTGCACCGGAACGGCTTCTCCCCTGGAAATAGATGCACAATGTTTACGTTATATTTCGTCAGCTGGCAGAAAGGAAATTAACACAGGTAATTGCGAGTGTTATGTGTATTACGATAAACTTTAGATTTATTTAGTAATTTTGTTGGTCAAGAGTATTGAGTAGTTCCTGTAAAATTCTAGAGTATACATCAATTACGTATAATGTCCACCTGTTAACGACCACCTCTCCTCCTCCCATTCTATGAACGTATAGTGTTATTAGTAAGAATGTAGAGTAGCCTTGTTGGAATGTAGCAGTGAGATCATAATGTAGTTAAGTAAAACATATATTCTTGATGAAAGAGTAGTTCATTATTATTGTGTTTAAGAAGACGGAATATTCTAAATGTAGCCAATGGGTGGGAGAAGCCTAGGCATTCGTTGGGTGAATGTATAAAAGGGGAGAATATTTTAGATGTAACACTATGGCAGGAGTAAGATATTTGTTGTGGATGAGCAGGGGAAGCCATAGAAACGTGAAAAATATTGGTGTGAGCACATGAGGAAAATTGATAACGTAAGGCATGGTAGTCTATGACGAGGTTCCTGCTGGAGAACACTTAAAGCATCCTAAATTTATGTTGACAGACAGGGTGGTGGAGTAGGAGGCTCCTCCCCACCCTCTCACCATTCCCTCCATCATATCATCTAGAAGGAAAATGGCTATGAGGGAGCGCCATATGAGAGAGAGAGAGAGAGAGAGAGAGAGAGAGAGAGAGAGAGAGAGAGAGAGAGAGAGAGAGCGTGTGTTACAAAGAAATGCAAAGGAATCCAGACAGCAACAGACCACTGAATCCTTTCGAGGCTGTTTGTGATGACTTGGAAGAGGTGAGGAGTGTGTTACCTGTGTGGGTCCTGATGTGCCCCTGCAGGAGCCAGGGCCGCGAGAAGCACTTGCCGCAGGTGGGGCACTTACAGCCCTGGTTGTGGGTGCGCATGTGCTGGCTAAAGGCTGGAGTGCTCACGTATACCTTGTCGCAGTACGGGCACTTCCGGGCCGCCCGCTTGTCGTCCGGCGACCGATGCGTCTGTCTGCAACACACCTCAATATTAAAACCTTTGAGTACGATGACTTTGATCATGACGGTACGATACTTAAGCACGACGGTAAGGTCAAGGGACAGGGCATCATGTCCAAAGGTTGCGCTGTTGTGCTCAAGGATCATACCAATGTATAAAAGTGATGTCATAAGCGACTTGAATCAGGCACTGTGCTGAAGGTACCGCACATCAGCCAGTAGTAATCTTATGGCATATAAGGCCTTGAACTGTCACCGCCAGTATTGTGTTGAGAACATTCATGCAGCACCACAACATGCAAGTAGAACATCTGGCTTGTCCAAAGTTGAATTTTTAATTTCCACAATAATCCACCTTCAGCCATTGCCCCCCTGAGAGACGTGGATGGATCCATCCCGTACCCTCCCGTAACCTTGAGTGATAAATTCTCACTTAGGAAAAACTCCAACTATACTGGGCATCACATATGACAAACACCACACCACAGATATCAACACAAAGGACTGAGATAAGTCAAATGCTCCCAAAATAGTTAACGGCACCAGCTTCCGACAAGAAGAGGAAATGCTTTTAGTATCTTCTTCAAACAATTTCTCAGCTCCGTATTACGTAAATTACGTCTCCCCTGCCTGGTCATCCACGCTTTCAAAAGAAACCTTAACAGAACTGCGCCGCTCGTTTATAAAAGTACCAAACAACCGATCCCCGACTCAAGTCTTGATTTAAATTTAAACTCGTTCCATCAGCCATTTTCCACGGGGAACTAATACTCTCTTCCGAAGAAGTAATGTCTCTGACGACGACGGCCATGTCGTAAATAGTGTTGCGACACGGTTGCAGATGTAAAATTTTGTCGGAGAAGGTTTAAGTAGCTGGTTATGTGGGTTTAAGGCTTATCAGGTGCTCGCATTGTTCAAACCGTCAACGTCAAACTATCATATCCACCAACCGAAAGATCTTCATAGCACCTTATGGTGTTAAGGATAATTCTTGAGACCACATTCGCTCACGCTCTACATGAGGCCCATGTGTCATAGTCAATACAGTGAGTGTAGGGACCCATTGGCGCGGTGGCGGCGATGGGTCTGATCGCTCTGATTCCCCCGCCTTCCGCCCCAAACTGTCTCCTCGCCACATTCTCCCTAGATGTGTGCCAGGGGCGGACTGGGTGTTTATTTAGTCTCCATTTTCATTACTAGGTCATGGGCACGTGCCCAGGAGATCACGTACACGTGTGCTGACTAACGTAGGTCACGGACATGTATGTACTTCTGACTCACGGACACAAACCCATGAGATTACGTTCACATGCATACTATTGACTCGAGGGTACGTGGTAATGGGACGACGGACACGCATATACTCGACTCATCGACACGTAGCCGGATCACTTACACGTGTATACTGCAGGCTCACGGACACGTAGCCATGGGATCACGTACATTTGCATATTACTAAGCCGGGCAAATTACCATGAAATAACGTATACGTATACATTAATGAGTCATATGCACTTGGAAAGTACATGTACTTAATACTAATGGTAACCCTGTTGTGTACGTGATTACTGTTTGTGTTGTCCGGGGAGAGAATTGTACACTCGTGTTGTCCCGTCTCTTAACCTTGTATTAATGTATCTTGTCTTTATCCCTATGTATTTTTGAACACACACACACAGGCACCCTAAGCCAGGCATCCATTTATCGAACAGCCCCAGTGAGAGGATGAACACCTGGGTTGGGATATATGCTAAGTGACCCGGGCACCACGAGTGTATAACTCTCTCACTGCAACACACAATTAGTGATCCTCCACACTAGGAGCTGCTTGGCACAGTACAAACTAGAGTCAGCAGGTTAATGGGTCACTGGCACTCACCATTGTCACTTACCAATTTCTGGCACTCACTCACCAGTGGCACTTACCACAAACACTCATTTCTCGTACTACACCAATGGTCTCCAATCGCCAGTGGCACATGCCTCTAGTAATCAGTCACCACTGGCACTTCCTCACCTCAAGCACACATACCAATGGCATTCACTAATCTTTGGCACTCACTCACCAGTGCCACTTGTCTCTGGCACTTATCACTTGCATTCAGTTACCTCTGATACTCAATCATAACTAGCATTTGTGTCTGGCACTCATCACCACTGCTCACCCAACATCTCTGGCACTCATCACTTGCACTTATTCCTCTCTGACTCATTCACTACTAGCACTCACCCAGAGTAATTTTCATGCCCTTTTGAAAACTCCATTCGACAGTAACTGTTGGGGGCAGACAAAGCGTAAGCTCTAAAAGCCGTGTTACGTGAGCGAGCCCCAAGAGCGTAGCTACCATCTCAGTACCAACTTGCCACGAGTCTTCACCATTCAGTGGTCATCGTAGATTCCAGCCTTAGTGGTCAAGCTTAGCACGAAGGGTCTTGCGATTACATGTTCTTCACTAATTTGTCCAATAGATACAGACCTCCAGTGTTACTCAAGTCAAAACGCCACAGACATCCCTCTGGTGCCTGACGGCAGTCTATGAGGGATTTCTATATAACACTCCATCCCGGAGATGTTAAGGGGTTGCGGGCTAAATAACACGAGTGTGTCTGAGATGGAGGAACCCTGGACGGCCATGTAGGGACCAGTCAGCAGGTGAAGTGGTGCGGCAGGTGCGGGTCGTGGGGTTGTGAGGTAGTATGAACTGCTAGGGGACAGGTGGGGTTCTTGGGTAGGTGGGACCACAGGACAGATGGGGCCATGGGACGTTGGGGCTGGTGGGATCACGGGGAAGGTGGACCATGGGGTAAGTGGGTCATGGGACTGGAGATACCGAAGGGATGATTGGAGGGCTGTGGGGCTAGTGTACTGTGGCAGTCTGGGCTGTGTGCATTGTAGGGTTGTGAAGTAGGTAGGAGCACGTAGCTAGCGGAAGTGTGTGACAGGCGGTGCTATTGGCTGGTGGAACTGTGAAATACGTGTGGGAAGGTGCAGCAGGTCCCTCGTGGCGGCTGGTGCCATGACACGTGCAATTGTGTAGCAGGTGGAGCAGCTGTGACGCTTGTGACTCTGTGCTGCAGGTGGTATTGTGGGTCAGGTGGCACCGTTGGGCAGTTGGCTCTGTCTAGCAGGTGGTACTCTGGAGCAGTTGGCTCCGTGTTGCAGGTGGTTTTGTGGGGCAGTTGGCTCCATGCTGCAGCCGAGAATGTGGGGCAGGTCCTCTTTTTGCTGTAGCTGGAGTTGTGTTGCAGGTTGTTCTGTGAGACAGGTTGCTTTGTCGCAGGGGGAATTGCGTGATGGGTCGCTCTGAGCTACAGATGTTACTATGGCTCCTTGTTACAGTGGTACGGTGGGGCAGTTGGCTCTGTGCTTCAGGTGGCACTGTGAGGCAGACGTAGTGGCTATGGTGCAAGTGGATCTACGCTAGTGATGGTACTGTCGAGCTGTTATTACAGTGGTGGGGATAAAGCAGTGGGGCAAGCGACATAGGGAGGTGATTCACCAGGACGGGCGATACAGAGGACCATGTGATACAGCGGTGAGGGTGACACAGCAGGTGATACAGCATAACAGGGTGTGATAGTGGGACGTTTGTGATACAGTGTGACATGATCCAGGGATAAAAGTCATACAGTGGAACAAGCGATACCGGAATACAGGTTAAACACCATCCAGGTGGCACATAATGGCATGTGATACAGCATTGTAGGTAATGCAGTTGGGTAGGTGATACAGTGAGGCGGGTGACACGAAACTCACGTGATACAGTTGGGGCAAGGGTTACAGTAGGATACGATACAGTGAAACAACTTCTATAGAAGTAAAAGTAACATGTCGATACAAGGATACAGTGATCCAGTTCATACAGTGGGGGGAAGTGCTACAGGAAGGCACGTGAATCTGCAGGTAATGGTATTACAGAAGGGCAAGTATTAAAGTCGGATGGGTGATACTACATGGGCTGTTAATACAGAAAAATAGTGCTATGATGGGGCAAGTAATACATTAAAGTAAGTGACAGAATAAGGCAGGTGATGCGTGAAGGTAGATGTTACAGTAATGCAGGCGATACAGTTGGGCAGGTGATGCATTACAGCAGGTGGTACAATGGTGCAAGCGAAGCATCGCGACAACTAACACACCAGGTCACGTGGTACAACAGGGTAACCGATACAGCAGATTAATGTGATTCAGTATTGTATGAAATGCTATGTTCTCACTGCAGGTGTGGATGAGGTAGCTTAACCCGTATTCGTCACATTAGGATTAGAGCCATTGCTATCTTCTTTCTCTCATCATTGTGGCGTGAGGTGTGATGGTGTCAGCCCATAGAGACTGGTGCTGCTGGTGGCCCCACCACCCTCGGGTCTTCGTACGAGGCGGCTTCCACTGTCACTTTGTGCGATGAAACTCATACTGGGAGGCATGGCAGAGACCGTTGCGTTCCCCAGGATTACGATGGAAATGAGAACGTTTTTGTGGTCTGTGTTGTTGGAGAGAGTACGTAATCTGTCTAGTTTGCGCGCACTGCCTCGCGACTTCGTCTCGTCTTTCGTGCAGGCAGATCCCTTTAAAACCTGCGAACCAGAGCCACTGTTGTTTTGTTCACCCTGTGATACACGTCATGAATAAACCTCCGCAGGAGAATTTTTGCCAGGTATCGGGAACTTTGCGTCGTAAGACATGCATTCGATCTGTGACTTTCGGGCGACGGTACAAGGTACCGGAGATATTCTTGGAATCTTCTCCAGGTGTGGTCTAGGGTAATGTGGGGGAGGGCTGGTGCTGCTCTGGGTACAGGTGTGGTGAGGGCTGGTTCTGCATAGGGTACAGGTGTGGTGGAGGCTGGTTCTGCCTAGGGTACAGGTATGATGAAGGCTGGTTCTGCCCAGGGTACAGGTGTGGTGAGGGCTGGTTCTTCCCAGAGTACGGGAGTGGTGGGGGCTGGTGCCTCCCTAGGCACGGTTGTGGTGAGAGCTACAGGTTAGGTACTGCTGCCTCATCCGGCCGTACACGGAAGCAGAGAATACCAGTCACAGCCACCTTGGGCACCAGACCTCAATGGCAAAATTAAGGAATATCTCATATGTTTATAGTACCTGTCGTAAGATGGTGCGACTTACCTGTGTCTAGCGAGGTTGGAGGAGGTAGAATAGGTCCGACCACACTCAGGACAGACGTGGGCGTCCCGCGGGGGAGGCGTGGTGGGCGGTGTGGGCGCGGGCGGTGAGTGGGTGGGTGTGCGTGGCGGACTGGTGCTCAGGTTAAGAGGCTGCTCGTGCGGTGGTGCCACCGTGATGATGGTTGTGTGGGCGTCTAGTTCCAGCACAGGAGTGTTGCTCTCTCTGCATGGCGTGGGCGTGGTGGCGGGCGTGGGCGTATTGTAGCGGGCGGGCAGATCCTCTGGACGGAGGGCGGCCAACCAAGGCTTGTCGGCACATACGAGGGCGATGTCGGCCAGGAGGGTGAGGGAGTCGTGAGGACCAGCCGGGGAGGGCGGCCATGGAGTCTCTCCCTGCGGCGGCGACATGGGGGGCGCGGACCCCTCCACGCTGGTGTAGGCCGCTCCCTCCTCGCCCATACCTGCCACACACACAAGCTGGTGAACACAACACTTGGTGAGCTTCCTGCCGCATGTATCACCGACCCACACATACACACATACACACACCCAACCTACTGCATCTGAAGGGCCTGAGACACGTGTGCGTCGGGCCACTTGTTTCTGGCGTGGTGGCGGCGGCACTGGTGGCGGCGGCGGCCGGTGGTTGGCACGGGTTCTGCCCGCCACGTGCTGCCTCACCCACACCTATTTTAGGCCCTTGTGCCACCCTGATGCCCCGCACCAGCCACCCTCCTAGCTACCTACCTAACCCCCCCAACACACACACCTTTAAAACAAACCCCTTGAGTATGTAGCAGGCAAGCAGCGTGGTGCCAGGGCCTGCCCCCGGACACCACAACATGACACCAGCTCCTCCCGGGGACATACCCGACCCTCCCTACCATCTAACAAGTGTACGACTTTCTCCATCCACCACTAAATATAGAGGGAGTCTAGACTAATTCATTTGGAGGGAGTGTATATTGCGAGGATCATAAGAGCCTCCTGAGTGTGTGAACTGGTCGAGTGATGAGTGCCGGCTACTGCATCATGAGAGAGCAGGAGACAAATATTTAGCTTTGTGACGTGACGTTGGCGTGTGCCACCTGCCTCGGGCGTCACTACCACACTCCCTGCAGGGCCGCCATCCTCGCCTCAAGTAGGAGTACGGTAGAGGGAAGATAAGCGGCCATTGTGGCTCCATCTGTCGACACATGGTAACCTCACTTCCTCCTGCAGTGTGACATAATTGATGGAGTCGACCCACACCTTACGTACACCAATACTCTCATACACTTTCTCGAATTTCGTCAGTCAGTCGAGTCGGGGTAAACGCCATGGACGGCACAGGGTGCTTTGTCCAAGTACATTGTTTTCATATCTTCCAATAGTGACTGTACGGTACACAGGAGCTTAGCAATCAACACTTAGCTCCTGTGTTCCATAATACTGATGCTGGGGTAGTTAGAGAAGGCAGAGACGAAGAACGACATAGGCGGATGCTCTTCGGAAAGAAGCGAAGGAAGGAGAAAAGTCTATTCCAAAGTATCTGGTGGACTTGATGACGCAGGTGCCTGCAGTTTAAATAAGGGTCTTTGCCCACACTTGGAGGTGTCCAGTGGCTGAGAAGACGTGGGCTTCTTCGGCGAGTCTGCAAGCGAACACTGACCGTCCGACCAAAATCTTATCTCATATAAGTACATGCGCACTTCACAGTTTGCACCAATGCCTCACTTTTCCATAGCCCTCCCAAAAGACTCTGCAGCCAAGCCTCTCACACTATCCTTCCGCTCTCTGACAACGGAGCCTACGTATAAGGGGTGGGAGGGCGTCTCCGGCGACCTGGTCGTCCGCACCAGCCAGACTGCTCTCTTTGTTTCCCCGAAGACTCAAGGGGTACACTTTCCAAACACTCAGGTGGTGCAGCTTACATCTGGGACACATCAGATGGTGCAGAAGACCCCGTGAACACCTTCCAAACACTGCAGGTAGTGCAGTTTACTTCTAAACACTGCATACGGTGCAGTCTACCTCCCAGGCACTTCAGGTGCCGGGGATGACTTTCCGAGCACTTCAGATGCTGTAGGTTACCTCCTGAACACGCCAGGTGATGCATTTGAAGCGTGGGACACCCCGGGGATCGGTCCGTAACGCCATGTCCCCTTGTGGGAAAACCTTACAGCGGAGGACCTCATCACCCTACTCCCACACAGCACCTCGCTGTCCATCACGAAGGTTCGGCGGCTGATCTGAACGAAAACGAGCGTCAGTTCATGTTCCTATACATCGTGACATAAGTTTCGTCAGCGAACTAGTTGAGCTGATATATATATATATATATATATATATATATATATATATATATATATATATATATATATATATATATATATATATTGTAAACTGTAGACTTTGGCTGCCTTTTCTATTGTTAGTAATGACGCGACAGACACACCGTATGTCCAAATTATGTTGGAATGACAGTGATGTTATTCTTGAGTGGGCAAGCCAGAGGTGGGCAGGCAGATGGATAATGAGAATCACAGGTAGCTGGCTGAGTAGGTGGAGAGAGAGAGAGAGAGAGAGAGAGAGAGAGAGAGAGAGAGAGAGAGAGAGAGAGAGAGAGAGAGAGAGAGAGAGAGGGTGAACAGCTGGCTAGTGAGAGCGGGTGGCAGGTGGCTGGTCGTAGGTGCTGGCAACAGAGTCAGGCAGGTGGTCACAGGTGGGAAGTATGGAGGTGAGGCAAGGGGGAAGTGAGGGGATGAGGCATGTGGGTAGTGAGGGGATGAAGCAGGTGCGTAGTGATGGGATGAGGCGGGTGGGTAGTGAAGGATCGAGTGAGGGTTCGAGGCAGAGGGTTAGTGAGGTGATGAGGCAGGTGGGGAGTGAGGGTTAGTGTGGTAGGTTAAGCGTAAGGGGGCGAGGCAGAGGGGTAGTGAGGGGATGAGGCAAGTGGGTAGTTAGCGGGTGAAGCAGGGAGGTAGTGAGGGGGATGCCCCATGATGCAGTAGCAGCGTGGTTGGCGAGGGTCCAGCAGTCACCATCACCACCACACGGCCCTCCCTCCACCACCACGCACACCGCCATTGGACTCTTCCTCCGACTTGCCCGTCGCCCTCACCCGGACGTAAACACCTGGCCAGCGATACCGCCGACCACAAGGTGGTCCATGGCGGAGGTGGACGCATGCGTGCCTCACCAAGGTCTCCACCCTGGGAGGCTCACAGGCCTCAGTCGGATGGCAGGTGTGGCCTCAGGGAAACCAGATCTTACCGCCCGAGACATATTCTTGAACTGGTCATGGTGGAAAGCTTAATGGCGGGCAGAACGAAGCTGCTATTCATCCTCACAGAACCTACTATGTAGAAACACTTGCACGCCCTTCTACCATGGCTCCGTATTCAACGAGCGTTGTCGTGCAAGCATGTAGCTTAAACATATAGTATGTAGGGTTTATATAACTGACACACGCTCCTGACAATGATGGCTTCTTAGTTTAAACCACGAACCACAGTCTTTCATGAATCCTCATTTAAAGCTTGTGAATTTAGGGATATATATATATATATATATATATATATATATATATATATATATATATATATATATATATATATATATATATATATATATGTATATATCACACACACACACACACACACACACACACCGCGAAGTATTATTATGAACTAAGCTAGTGATGTTGCCTGAGCGATTACCCTCGCCCAACTACGGGTTTTGTAATTACTTATTTCTGATTACCGATTTCTTCGGCATGGGGTGGGAATTCTACACTCGTGGGGCCCCACATCGTGGCTCATGTGTGCAGTGAGCCTGATGCTGTCTATGATTATGATAATAATGACAATAATTACAACGATTATTATGATAATACACATAAAAGTAATAACGACAATGACACATTATTATTATCGACAACAACAACAACAGTAATGATAATTGTAATCATAACAATTAATAATAACAATAATGATGATGATAGAATTATGCCTGCGAGCTGACAAGGGCAGCCATGGTGTCGTCTGTGCCAAAAGGACAGCCGGAGTGCGGCAGACAGTGGTGCAAGGTTTACTATATCTTCACCGGTGTGGGACAAGTATAGCACACAAGGTACTCAAGCGCCTACGTGCAAGGGGCGTGTCCAGTCGCGAGGTTGGACTCCTCCGACAGAATCAAAAGTTCTCGAACGCCCTCTCCAGCCGCTCTTAGCGAAGTATTATGGTATTATCCATAAAGACGACGTAAGATGAACTAGATAGATTAAAGATAAGAGAGTAGATCTCGCTACTTAAGTCGTGTACGTGAGCCGTGCCCTGGCAGGCACGGCGTTTGCCAGCACGTCGAGGACGTGCACCAACCTCAGGCTACTTGTCCTGGGGACTTTACAGACGTCACTGTAGTAGGGAGGGAGTGGGTCGGGTTCGTGGGAGACTGGGTGTGTGTGTGTGTGAGGGGGAGAAGGAGGGAATCTCCCAGGATAGTGGCTGGCATCCCACACCTCATTGTGAGATCAGATTTCTCTCCTAAACACTGTCTAGCTGCCGTCGCCTGCTCTCTCTCTCTCTCTCTCTCTCTCTCTCTCTCTCTCTCTCTCTCTCTCTCTCTCTCTCTCTCTCTCTCTCTCTCTCTCTTTATATATATATATATATATATATATATATATATATATATATATATATATATATATATATATATATATATATATATACATATATATGGTTGAACATATATCCTTTTCGTTAACTTGCTCATTCTCTCTAGGTGTCCAAACCATTTCAGCGCATCCTCTTCAGCTCTCTCAACCACACTTTTTTTTTTTATCAACACACCATAAAGTGTATATATATATATATATATATATATATATATATATATATATATATATATATATATATATATATATATATATATATTATATGTGTGTCTGTCATTAACGGCTTTCCTCAATCAACGTCTGAAACAATAGAGAAAATACGTACGACTGTAAACAACAGGAACTATGGAAAAAATGAGATTGCAACAGTCTTTGCATGGACACAAAGGCTGAGGATGATCTCCATTCCACTTATAATTCTTGATAACGTTCACAGTGGTTGGGATGGGGCTTCCCTCATGGTGGTCTGTGTTTGTACGAACTCAGATGGGTCCGAAGCTGCTGTTGTGATGTCTAGCTAAGGGGGGCGAGTGATTTTATCTTCTTTTTTTTAAGTTTTAGAATATACATTGTCTAGATAGACAAAGCATTTCAGCGAGAGTATGGGTGAAGGACACATATCTAAGGGTAGGTAAAGGTATAGAGCTTACAGTGGGTACGGTATAAGGACATAGGAGGGTGGTGACAGGTGGGCCCGAGTATGACCAAGAGACCCAGAGGGTTCCAAACCCATCAGGGGGAGGGAAGGTTAGGATACATCAGATACGTGATATGTAGTTACAGGATGGTAAGTGATGCTGAGAGCAACATCACTCACCTCTGGTGGCAGGAGGTGACGGTGGTGAGAATCATGGTGCTATAGTTTCCTCCAGAACTGTCGGATGCGGCCTCTGTGATGACTGGAGAGAGTCGGGAGGGGCATTGCGCTGAGCACCTCATTATACATGAGGTGTGTGTGTGTGTGTGTGTGTGTGTGTGTGTGTGTGTGTGTTATCTATTCATTCATTTCTCATGAAACCCTCAGGTTATTAAGCCTGTTCCTGGTAACTGTATTGGCGTCATGCTTGTATCATACCATCATCCGTGTATGGTCTTGATGGTTGATATCATCTTGTTTCTCCTAACTTGCTGACTCGCCTCCATAGGTCGCCGCACTACGAATCCTCTCAATGGTTTCGATATCAAAAAGACTCGTGTATGAGATGTAGTGAATGTGGAGACTGGACAGCTCAAGGTGGAAGCGACGGCAGAGATAGGAGTGCGGAGAGGGAGGTAGTATGGAGGAGAGGGGCAGTGGAGGAATCTTTTGGTGGATCAGGAAAGATGGAAGGGCCAGGGAGACCTGTTCTCCTGTAAATAGCAAAGTTACCGCTGTGAGGGAGGCCAGTGCAACAACAACAGCAGCAGCTGTAGCCGTGGGAATTAGACGTTTGATTGTAAATTAATAAAATGTCGACAGTCCATATACGTTTGCGTATCCGTTACTAATCTCACCTCCATTTAACTGATGTGTAGTTGTGTTCAGTTCATATAGAAATACATATTTCTGCGACCACTCAGAAATCTGAATGATAGAGAAATACATCCGATTCGTAATTTCGTAATTATCCACGAGCATGAGCCAGCTATGTTTTGCCTCTAGGAAAATCATTCTCTGACTGTAGACATTTCCCTCCCTCCCTCTTGTCTCCGTATCTGTTTACAGCGGGACCTCCGCGGATGTGTCATCACACCGGCGGGGAACTCTTGTTTGGCCAGCCATTCCCTGAACCTCGGTAGCCACCTGTTCTTGGCGTGGCTCAGCTGCTGGTGTGTCGGGCTTGGCAGAGCTGTTGGGGCAAATTTTGGATACACAGTGTCAGAACGTCTTCAGGGATATTACTACCAGTAAAGTAATCACAAAGCTACCGAAACAGTTAGCCTTGAGGTCTAAAAATTACTGATTTGGGGATTTTTCGGTATTGTAGCGTCCTAGTTTGTGTTCATCAGCTGCAGAACGGTGACGGCATTAGAAATGTTCAGCATCATGATTCCTCGCAACCTGCCACATGTAACTGTATCCTAGGCGTATTCTGGCAGTTACACCACCACATTGTCTGGTATGCGTCCGATGCCCTCCAGACTGATGTTTCCTTAAGATGTACAGCACAGAATTACCGAGTGAAGCTTATTAGATGCCTTCTGGTGGATTATATATATAGACTCGTGTTCTGTTGAAGTTATCTCATATTCAAACATTTACGTTAAGACGCCATTACCAGCCTTGAAGACTTGCTCGCGCGTAGATAAACGTCACAAGGTTTGTCAACAGGACGCTCTCACTTCGACGACAGAGAGAGTAGGGGGCGTGTGGCGAACACCGAGGTATTCCGGTAGTGGGGCCACTCGGAGGATGTCAGCAGCCACCATGAAGCCTTCCTTGGAAAGTTCAGAGAGCCAATCCAAGACCTTTTATTTGGTGACAGGAGCAGGACGGGAGATGTGCCCGTCATGTCAAGGGAGAAATTGAGAAGTCCAGGCAGGTCACAGGAAGCCGAGGTCATCTGGGAAATGGAGTGGTTCAAAACAAGTCAGATGGGAGACAGGGAAAGGCTAGGGCTGGTCAGTTGTTGGCGTTAACGTCGAAGTGAGGGGCACAGTGGGCGAGGAACGTGTAGGGGCCGGTCAAGAGGAGAGCAGCAGCAGTTGTCGATTGGACCAAGAAGGTTAGGGGAGTCAAGGGCAGATGAGAGGTGAGGAGGGCCGTGCTAGACGTGTGGGAGGGAGAGAGAGAGAATGGAGAAGGGAGGGGCCATGGGCAAGTGGGGTAGGTAGGGAAGAAGGGAGGTGTAAGGAAATACTCTGTTAGCCAGGCAGGGGAGTATTTTGGTAGCGGGATGCCACCACCAGCTTCCTGTCCCACAGACCCCTCACCCCACCCCAGCACTTCCCGGACAAACCTTCCTTTAAATGTCTGGGGATCTTTAAACTTCTGGTACACATTCACCGCCTCGTACCCCTTTCCAAGCTGAGGGGAAAAATAATCCCGTGCGTGGGACTAGATACTTATAGCGTGCGTCACCAGGTGTCTTGATCGTCATATCTGACCCAAACCGATTCTTGCATCATTGCTGAAGACTTTTTTTTTTCTTCCTCCCGCCAGGCGCTGAATGTGAACCCGCTTGTGCCAACCACCTGCGGTCTGATATTGGTGATCTGTAGATGGTGTTGGGAAGGTGTGGGTAGCGACCATATGGTGGCTCGCGTCTTTAGAGGACGTGCGTGTGTGTGGGGGGGAGTAGACAGTCTTCCACCTTAGCCTACCACCGTACAACCCTCCACCCCCAACCCCAACCTTTAACCATACAGCCCTCACACACACACCACATCCTGCAACCACATTGCCCTCCATCCCAGCCTGCATCCATACAACCCTCCACCACTAGCTTACCATCATACAACCCTTTACCCCATCCTGCAGCCATACAACCCTCCACCCCACCATGCAGCCATACAGCCCTCCACCCCATCCTGCAACTATACAACCCTCAACCCCATCCTGCAACTATACATCCCTCCACCCATTGTATGAGGGCATGGTTCGACTTTACTCTCACACAGGCATTGTATGAAGGCGTGGTTCGACTTTACTCTCACACAGGCATTGTATGAGGGCGTGGTTCGACTTTACTCTCACACAGGCATTGTATGAAGGCGTGGTTCGACTTTACCCTCACACAGGCATCAGTTATCCCCTAGAGACTCACCCCTGCACCATTGATAATGGATGAGGGGAAACAGCATCACTAAGGATTGAAAGTTCATATTCAACTCGACAGCTGGGACAAGCCAGCCGCACGCTCACCTATCACGTTTTCTTTACGATGAACACGTGTGCTCTGTTTACCTTGGGAGCACCGGGGTGGCCCTGCACGTGCGTTCGTTCGCTGAGTGTGGTGTGCGATGAACATATGGGTCTCCTGAGGGTGTGAAGAATATGAGCAAGGCCGTCCTCCCACCCGTTCTCTGTATGCTCCCTCAATCCCCCCAGCCTGAGCAGAACCGAAGTATACCCACACCATCCGCTCTAACTTAGATGTAACCTATCCTGACCAAACTCAGACACGGATAAAAGAAAAATATCTGCTCATATGACGGAAGATAATTGTACAACGTCCATTACCGCTGAAACGTTACAGAATAGAAAGGTATATCACTTAGAACCAGTGTAAATAATACAGAATGATGCTGAGAGAAATATACTGTATGTCCATTATGACCATAGATTAGATAGTATTACTTAACTGGAAGCAGATTATGGAGCGGCATACTCGAGAATAACTAACACAACAGGAGGGATAATCAGGCAACAATGTCCAGCATAGAAAGCATAAAGTCCAACTCTGATGTCACCGGAGTTCAGCTTCGACGTCAATTGTCGGCCATCTCTCGTACTCACCAAGTCGTCACCTTCTGTCGTCCCGAGCAAGAGCGGAGTCATATGGTCAGTTGCGTACTAAATTGTTCGTCGATGGGGGATTGATAATTGAATACGAAGATCGACACGAGAGAATTATGCTACCTGTGTCAAATCATGTTACAGAAAGAAGCATCCGTGATCTTTGCGGGAAGCGAAATATCTTGACAACATTGCGACATCGTGTTGTACATTCGCGTTGAAGGAGCAGAGCCATTATAAGGCGAGTAGCTTCCCTCCCACTCGCAGCATGGTTAGAAAATATACATATTTTATAATTTCTGTAGCTGCCACCTCTACAGACCAAGACGCTCTGCAACAGCTGCGCCCATGTTGTAAGAATCTTTCGTTAAAACATTAATCCTTGCTCAAAAGTCTGTGCCCGGAGGCGAAAAGCTTGTAGCTCAGGCAACAGTAGAGAGCACATGTCCCACTTGCTTCACTTGCCATAGATCCACTACCCTTTGACTTAATGATTTTCCTTGAGCTTATGGATTAAACCTTGGCTTTATGACATCCTGGGCCTGACTTACCCTTCAGTTAATGACTTGCTCAGGGCCTAATGCCTTACCCTTCACCTAATGACCAGGCGGGCAGACGTGGGCCTGCCTGTGTGACGGACGCTTCACCTGGCGTCTGGCGTCTTCGTTTATTTGTGATGACTTCCGTGGGAGGTGAATCGGAGCGCCACCAGGCCAGCCAGCCCCAGCCGCTGCCCGGGGCCCGCACGTGCGACAACCTTCACCGTCATCCTAAAGTTTTCGTTCAGCCCCGTGTGTTCAGCCATACGAGCGTCCACAAGACGGGGAAAACTAATGGGCAAGTGTTTCCCCCGGATAGCGAGACATCTGGTGGGCATCTGTGGTGTTGCCGGCGCCGTGGTCTCCTGTTCCCCGCATGAATGGTACTCTTAATGTTTATGTATACAGCTCTTCTACAAGAACGTCGGGCAACCTCATTGCATGGATAAGTGCAGCGACTCCAGAGACTCGGTTCCGTCAACATGTGTTAAAAAGGGAGTAGAATCATTGTGCGGGCGTTGGAGAAGGTGGGTTCCTGGAGCGGGAGCAGCAGCCGGCGCGTGCCGCAGCTTCTTGCTTGAAACCCTACCCTCATGAGGGGGTTATACCCTCCCCCACTCTACCCCAACACTACACAGTAGAGAAGGGGAGGAGCTGCTAGATGGTGGTGGTGGGGGGAAGGGGGGTAGTGTTGGGTTAGTGGTACATGGCAGCACTAGGGAACACACAGATAACAGAGGACCGACCTGATGGTTTATGACAAGATTGTTTATTGAGTCTTGAGAAAAAAAATATGACGCCAGTCATGCCGGATGTGTACTTGTGGTTGGGAGCACGTTTCCCTTGGAGGCCCCTCATCTGAATCCACGCCCTGTGGATAGTAGTGACCTGAATTCCCATAATCTAGGTAGTTGTACCCAAAATAGTACAGAACTAGGCTACCTCCTCCACAACGGTATATATGCCATCAGGAAAAAGATAAAGATGGAGCACCATTTAATGTGATGACAATGTAAGGAAAGTTTTTGGAGAGGATGAACAGGGTACTGTAGCGAAGAGGTACGATAGTTGCTAGTCTGCTACAGCCACCGTATACTGTAGAGAACAGGTGCTTTGGCTGGTAGTCTCTTAACAGCCGACGGATACTGTAGAGAGGTACGTTAGCTGTCAGAGTGTTTATAACCGTAATATACTGCAGAGAGAGGGTGCGTTAGCTACAAGTTTGCAAAGAAAAACGTTGATAAAGTTGCCTATCAGCAACCATACTTTTCGTATTCACTGTTAAGATCATGAAAGCGCATATTTTGCCTTAAGTGAATCACTAGTCTTCTAACCCAGTGCTGTAACGTCTAGCCATTGCTGTCTCTAAAATGAAGAAATGATCTAAGTTGTTGAAATTGTTTAGAATTTGCAAAACTACAGCGTGACGAATGGTATGGCCACCTCAGTCTTGCCAATGCAGATCTCTTTTTTTTATTTCCTTATCTTTAACGTAGTTTATTGTGTTGTTGCTATTGTCTTTTTGGTCCATTGCCATTCAGATCTTGTGATGTCAGCCGCGTAATCTGATCCCCAGATGGTCTTATAGAGACAATCTTGGACCTTTTGAGTCTTTCTCCACACGGTGACAGACTCAGCTTTGTTCTTTTATGTATTCATCCTAGTTTTCATTGTCTGATAAAGCTGATGGACCAGATCTAAATGTGGTCTGAAGAGGGTTTTGTAGCGGATATGTATTCTGCCATAAAACCTTAAACTTGTTTACAGTGTGATAAGCAGCTAAACATAGTTATGTGTTAATAATCGATAGTCATCGCTCCAAAGTCATAGCCTTAGAGCAGAGTGTAGTGCACTATATGACCATCACGTGCGTTTCATATACCAGTGTTTATTTGCTGTGCTCGTGGCGAACTCCAGTCAGCGTCTCCTAGAACTCCTCTTCTAATGAATAGATTGTAATTCACTAAGAACACAATGCCAAAACCAGTGATTACGTTCAACCCTGTGATATATGTCATGTTAATGTTTTTCTTAGTGTATTACCGCTTTCCTGATAGCGATCTGAAACTTTTAAGGAAAAGATATGTATGTATGACAGTCTCGGGAGTTTGGGAATCACTATTTTCAGTACGAATCGAGACTTATACTTCAGAAATACTGTTTTGTAAGTGAACTTGGTCATTTAGACACGATCGACAGGCGAACATTCTGATATTTATACGTTATGGAGCCTCAAATCCGATGATACGAGAAACATTGAGCTGTGAACAGAGGGAATGAACCAGAAGTGTTCGAGGCCTCTTTAAAGGGCAAGATACCCAAAGGTGGCATAGTCTTGCTCAAGGGTTGCACAGTCGTGATGAAGGGATTAATGATGGCCTTGCATCTGCTGTAACACAGGGTATTGTGTTGCTTTTTATACCCATGGTCACAGTTCACGCCTGGTCGGTCTCGCCTTCAGTTCAGAGGCATTGGTCGTCCTGTCATCCACATCACCACACTGGTAAGGTTTTGTGAAGCTGTTCATCGTTGGTGTAGAATTCATTATTAATCTCTGGGTGTACCGAGGATGTGTACATGATAAACTCGTGTGTTGACGAGCTGTCATCATTGATGAAATGTGTTGGCTTCGGAGTGTGACTTGTTATCATCATCGCTCAAGAGATGACTCGATACCTAACAAACTAGCCCCAGTTTAAAGGAAATCAACTGTATCGTTTATACTCAGGAGTATGTCGAGGAAAGTTAAAACTCATGAACACCTGAGTGTAAGTCTGCACAGATTATAGTATTCTAAAGGACTGTAACCCTGTGACAGACATTGCAGAACTTTCTTCATATTTAGATTAATAATACATTAGTGCTTGCGACAGTAACCTCACATCGAGTGGCCCAAAAATGAGATGCGCTATATGTGTTTACAGTTCTAAAGTATTTAGTGTCTAGATATACACAGACAAAGCATTTCAGTGAGACTGGGTGAAGGGCGCATATCCAGTGGTAGGTGGAGGTAAGTATAGAGTGTACAGCGGGTGTCAGCTCCAGAGAGAGAGAGAGGGAATAACTGCGGTGAGGTAGGTGGCCTAGGCAGTGATACTCCAAGGTACGACAGTGTGGGAAGGTTCAGCAGATAAGTTGGTTTAAGTGAGGACGAAGTAGCAGCGGAAGATCCGGCTCTTCAAGCCCCGCATCCCACACATACCTAGTCTGTGACACACCGCGAGGGTTAGGGGCGAGGAGAGGGTGTTTGTAAGCCTCTATTAGGGTGTTGGGATACTGGCATCAAGTTAAGCTTAGGTTGGGAAGCGCCCTATAGGGAGGAGTACTGGGGAGTACAAATGATAGGATACCTAATGGTCCATGGCGAGGAGGAAGAAGATACGGAAGCAGGACTTACCGTAGAGTATGGTTTAATGAAGGGAACGTAGGTAGGAATGAGGTTGAATGGAGGTTGAATCATCATTTTGTGTACACTGTATACTGGGGATAGATATTTGGATGGGTAATTCAGGGGATAGTCTGAAGGTTTTTGAAGTCGGGTGAGGGAGAGTAGAGTTAAAATCTGGGGACTGGTCAGGGAAGGAGTGTTGAAAATGGGGCCCACACACACCTGGTAAGGGGAGGAAGGTTATGCACTGTGGCTGGGAGTGGGAGGGTAAGGTTAGTGACTGGGAGAGGGAGGGCAAGGTTAGTGGCTAGGAGAGGGAGGGCAAGGTTAGTGGCAAGGAGTAGGAGGGGAACAATGATTACATGTAGATGGAACAGTAGTGGCTGTTGAATGACGTCAGGAATAGCAACTTGGACAGAGGATCATCTGCGGTGGCCAGGAGATTGAGTCCCACGCCTTTCTTTCCGATGATCATCTCCCCTTTGTGTCTCGCTTAATAGCATGGATTGGAATCATAAACCTTCTGACATATATGAGTTATCTTATTGCTTCTGTTGCTGCATTCTTCTTGTTCTGATCTCCTTTAGTGACCAAGAAAGACTGACCTTCGTAACTTGCGAAAGGATACGGCGAGCGATTGCCTCCAGACCTTTACGAAAAGTTTTGACCGAAAGATCAGGGGTCGTAATGACCAGGGGTAGTCGCTAGGGGTTTTTGTATCAGGGGTAGTTGCTAGGGGTTTTGTATCAGGGGTAGTTGCTAGGGGTTTTGTATCAGGGGTAGTTGCTAGGGAGCTGTTGTTTGGGGATAGTTGTTAGGAGGTCTGTGCCAGGGGGTAGTTGCTAGGGCACTGGTGCCAGAGGGGTAGTTGTTAGGGACTGGTGCCAGGGGTTGTTTGTTAGTGGATGGTGGGAAGGGTTGTTGCTAGGAGACTGATGCCAAGGGGTAGTTGCTGGGGGACTGGTGCCAGGGGGGTAGTTGCTAAGGGATTGGTACCAGGGGATGTTTGCTATGGTATTGGTACCATGGGGTAAATGCGGGGGGGTACTGGTGCCAGGCGGTGGTTGCTAAAGGATTGGTACCAGGGGAAGTTGTTAGGGGGATTGGGACGGGGGGGGGGGGGTTAGGTGTTAATAGGAGGGTCGTCAGTGGTTTTAGAATTACTTTTTTTTTTTTTCCATGGGTTGAAATTTGAGTGTCCTGTCTGCGGGTCCCGCCCGTCATTGCACGTCTTAGGCGGGGTGAGGCCACCGTGGATGGGTAAAAGTCACGTGACGCGGGGAAGGCGTGACTTGCTGCGTTTATTTCCGTCCAGTGGCCGAGGGTCCTGAGGAGGCGCGCTTCCTCCTTATCCTGTTGTCTCACACCACACCTGCTGTTTCTTTCACCCACGGCTGTTGTCTGTCTCACCCACAGCGTAACCCACCCGTTTCCTAATATCATCCAGTGTCACTCTTGCCCTTACCCACCATCTCCTCACATGACCACGGCCTCAGTATACACAGCCTAAGTATACACAGATGACCCAGAATGACCCAAGAGGAGGATTGAAGGACAGTCATGCACCTAGCCACGCCACATCCAGCACCTCCTTCATTAAGCATAGCCACACTTCCACACGCGCACACTTGGCGCTCCTTCCATAGTGATGATCAGTATCTCAGCTTCGTCATGGAGGCTGCTTCACCTCCCGACACTCGAAGAAACATGCACTGGGTAAGGTAGTGTATGAAATCTAACCTGTAGTGGAGGTTGGAGTTAGCCGGTGTGTGTGTGTGTGTGTGTGTGTATTATCGTACACTTCAGTGGCTATAACATTACCGCCACTGTTGTGGTATAATCCATTAGCCGAGCGAGTATACCTACGGGTTTACCTAAGGGTTTACTCGATACTCATTGTAATCAACGAAATTATCTTCGTTCATAAGAATGCAAGTAGAGGACGCCATGAGTGTCATGTGCACAGCAGCACGCACAAAACGTCCACACGTGTAAAATCTCTGTACGAAATCAGGAATCACGCGGGTTTATTGTACGAGTCGCGGGGTAAGTTTTGTTGATAGTATGAGGTGCTTTTGGCGTAAGGCGATGTATTACTCCGCCAGCCTGGGGTTACACCGCGAATGAAGTGTTACCTTGTTCGAAGCTGTATCATTGTCAGTTCACACATATTCTAGTGTGTTCATTGACACAGTATGTGTTGTGTGTGTGTGTTTGTGAATGTAATTATCTGATGTGATTACAGTAATGCACAAGCAAAGAAAACGAGATACGAACTAAAAAAAAAAAAGACTCGGCCATCACTCTCGAGGGAGACTGTCCGAGTTACAGGATGGTGATGGGGTAGAGGAGCCCCCCCCCCCCCCCCCCCCCCCCCCCCCGACGCCTCTTGTACCACACGGTACAGGGAAGAGACAAGAGGGCAGGGAGGATGGTGCAAGAGGGTAGGGAGGTGGGCAGCGAGGGGTCATGAGGGTATTTTAGCCCGGCGTCCCCTCCTGGTCCTCAGGCAGTAAATATAGGCCCTGCCCCACCTGGTTCTGCCCTGCACCGTCACACGGATCCTCTGGACTCCCGGTCAAGACCTCAGTCGTAGGGCAAGGGCTTCATCTCAATGCTCGTAGTATCCTCCGTCCTTAGCAGAGGGTGATTGTAGTTATGCTGCTGGTTATGTGGATAGTTAGCCATAGTTGCTATAGAAGTGTCGGTGATCAGCTGCAAGGACTTGTCTGTGTGACGTCAGTAATTAGCTGCATTGATGGTAGTTACGTCGGTAATTTTGCTGTAGTGTTTGTTGTTATGCTAGTAATATCGATAATTCGCTGCGGTGCTAGTACTGGTAGTTGACTGTTCCTTGTATTTACAGTCACTTGATGCTATATGCCTGATTGGCGTGGGCAGTTGGCTATACCGCTTGTGATTTGTGAGGTAGTTTTAGCCACGTTTGAAAGTCATCAGGTAGTTTTGTGAGTAGCCAGCTGATGCTTTCAAGTCGTGAAGTTAGCAGGTGGTGCTATTCACGTGAGTTGCTTCTTGTTACTGTTGAGTCCTGTGATCAGCAGGTGGTGCGAGGCGCCCTGCCAGTCAGCAGGTGGTGTGTGGTGTCCCAGCAGGTCAGCATGCAGGATGGGGGTGTCCCAACAGGTCAGCATGCAGGGTGGGGGTGTCCCAGCAGGTCTGTAGGCTGTGTGGGGTGTCCCAGCAGGTCTGGAGGCTGCGTGGGGTGTCCCAGCAGATCAGTAAGCACTGTAGTGTGTTCCAGCAGGTCATTAGGCAGTGTGGAGTATCCCAGTAGGCCAGGCAGGCAGCTTTGGGTGTCCTAAGTGATCTGCAGCTAGTCATGAGTCAGCAGGTAACGCGGGGTATTTCCAGTGAGTCAACAGATCCTACTGGACATCTTGGAATCGAGTTGTATATCGTCTGACTCGACGAGATAGACTACCTGGACGCCCTGCAGATGACCCGGTGGTATTGGGAGTTCTTGGTCGTCACGTGATGCGGGGCGGCTTAATGGCCAAAGGCTGGAAATATACGAACCTTCGTGGTGTAGCGATTAGCATTGCTGATCAAGAGCTATTCAAGGGCCGCTCGGGATCGAGCCTGAATGCCAATGGCAGGAGTCGGTCCACAGTCATCCTAGCTGTTCGTCCTCCCTTAGGGGCTGGCCGATAAATTGGCTACGTGACTTATATATATATATATATATATATATATATATATATATATATATATATATATATATATCCTTTGACATTAGCTTCCTAGACACACACACACACACACACACACACACACACACACACACACACACACACTCAGCTAGCGCCAAGGTGTAGCTCCCTGCCTCCTCCCTCCCTCACCCACGCATCACATAACGTGGGGGGACGAGGGCACCGCCGTGATTTGTGTGGCGAGGCTGGCATGCCTCGCCCGCCACTCCGGAAACATCCGGTTTCCAGTGAGTGCTGGGAACAGAGGGGAGGGGGAGCGGGAGGTGGCTGAGGTGCTGATGGATGGAAGGGGAAGGTAGGCTAGTGCTGCTGCTGCTTGGCGATTGGACTGGAGGCAAGAGGGTGGCAAACAGGGCGAGGGTAAAATTTGCTCTTTGTTGGGAGGGGAAATGCGTTGGGTCACTGGGTGCTTAGGAGGGATGGGGGACAGGAGTACTTATGTATTGTTAAGACGAGATTTTGCCAAAAGGCTTTGCCAACGCGTAGAGCGCACTGTTACGAAGAACGAGCCTTGTGAGTTACGTGTTGTCAAGCGTTATGTGTGAGGTGGAGAGACTGTATGTTTGTGTCCTGAATGCCAGCAGCTCACGTGTGGGTGAAGGAGAAAGAAAAGGCAGCAACTTAGACCAAAGGAGTGAGACTTCACAGCAGCTGAATTGTGGACTCGCTGCGCATCTATCGCAAACCCTCCCTATTCCCAGGCGGGTTGTACTGTGGTCATTAGCTGCCTACCAATCACTACCAGGGGGAGAGAGAGAGAGAGAGAGAGAGAGAGAGAGAGAGAGAGAGAGAGAGAGAGAGAGAGAGAGACGGGGTATTAACAGCTAGGTGTTGGGAGGGGAAACAGGAGAGCAGTAAATGGAGAGAGAGGGTTGGCTGCTGGGTGCTGGGAGGAGAGGTAGTACAGAGGAGAGAGAGAGAAAGGGTTGGCTGCTGGGTGCGGTATAAATCACTTGTGTTATGTTTTTGAATACCTCTTACTTCCTGAGCACCGACTTCCACCTAGACGGCTATATTTGTAGAATTATCCTTAGAAAAACCAGCCTCAGTCAGGTCAACATATGGTGAACACTTTACAGGTCCAAGGTTTGGCCCCCAAGAATTTTTAGGATTTAGGAAAAACAAACCGTACCATGCTGGATTTTTTTTTTTTCATGTTGCCATAGTGGACGGTTGCAAGGTAACGCTAGGTTCCCCCCCGTCACACCTGCATCAGTGGGGACCATTGTTCCATGACACGAATCGTGGTTACCCTAAAGGACACGCCGAACACAGTTGAGGAAATGTCATTTGTACTTGAGCGTACTCGGCCTCTAGAACAATGAAGCAACGCAGAGGGCTTGGAATGAAGGGATCAGCAGCGATGCCAAATGTAGCCAGCGTTGGTTGGTCTTGCAGGGTTAGGCCATCGTTTCAGATCGCACGATCGAGCAACGTCTTTGTATGTATTTTGAGACATAGGGGATGAAACCTCAATGGGGATACTGGCAAAAACTTTTATACACATAGTCAGGGTGTCTGGCTAACCTGTGTGGTTACATTCGGCAATCAGATAGTCTGAATCAATATGTTTTATCTCTCTTTTTTATGGACCCTTTCGATCTGGGATCACCTGACTCGGCGATAAGTAGGGATCACTTCAAGTGGATTACATTCCCAGGGACATGCAGCCTCAGAACATCACTCGTCCTTCAACCTGTGCCTAGTGTGTCGAAGTATAACTTGCACTTCTCTGTTCACATAGTTTTACTTCCATAATTCTTCACCGTTCACACTAGTATATTCCGTTTATTCGTCAAGACCATTAATGTGTCCATTTACACCACACCTATACTGAAAATGTTTCCCATAGCCTTTAGGTCTTTCAATTAACTCGTCTATCTCTTCCTCGGTCTGTCTTTCCTCCTCTCGTACCTTCTGTTGTACTGATGCAATATCTTCTCAAACCAATTTATCATGTTATACGTTTTGCATTAGCACAGAAGTCTTCAATCAACGGAATACCAACTATATTCTGTGTGTCACATGTGACACACACACACACACACACACACACACACACACACACGACGTTCATTTCACACACCACAAACATCAACACAAAAGCATCATGTACGCTAAGAGCACTCGGAACTCATTCGTAAGAGCTTTGGATAAATAAAAATCTACCAAAACAGTTCACCCGCTCCACGCCAAACTACTCCACACCTAGCTGGTCGTCCACCCTCTCAGAAGAAAATACAACAAGGCTTCAAAACACACAAAACAGAGCATCCAGAACAATCACTGGTTGCTTGGCAGTCACAAACAACTCGACTCCTACACAATGGAACAATGGTCCTTCCTGTACAGTTTCGTCTCAACATGCTTGGCACTCATATCTTTGCAGAAGCATTTGACCCTTCACATCCAAGCCACTTCACAAGCAACCACCAACCCTGAAGTTGAAATGAGAAGTTTACTCCTGCCTCACATGATTTATTCATGCTGAAATGGCCCAACAAGCACTAACCAACCTCCCTCTCAATTCAGTCTTAAGGCTTAAGGCTCTGAAATGTTACCTGCATACACTAACGATTACCTGGTGTTTTCGTGGGCGGGAGGTGGTGATGTGGAGGGTAGCGGTTGTTGGTGAGGAGGAAGGCCCGCGGCATCCTCCCCCACCCACACGGTCCCTCACACCCGACGTCGTAGCCTCTTGAATGAGTGTGTTCCGCAGCTGATGGTTTGTAGCCTCTTGAGTTGAATGTGTCCCGCAGCCGATGGTGCACACACCATACACCAGCGGGCCCTTGATCTGGACGTTTTGGCCACTGTCGCTCACTGATCACTTACCAGACAAGAGACACTGCCACTTCCTCCCCACCGGCAGCACTCCCAGGACTGGCCGGGGTGTTTGGTGTCCCGCTTGAGTCCTGTGACCCTCAGCTCAGCAGGTGGTGCGGCGGATCCCCTGCTAGACCTCCCAGGGACGTAGTACTCCCAGCACCCCTCCTCCGCCACGTCCGCACGCCGTCTCTGGTCGAGATCTTTCCCCACACGACTCCGGTAGAAGGACTACCGTCAGGGATGTCTCGGGCGAATCACTTGTAATTATATCGCCCAGTATTACCGCGAGTGTTGCTTCACCGGTGTCATGAAGCCGTGTCGTTTGGGTACACATCTGCGGGGCTTCATTCTGCCCTGGAGTCACTGTGCTGTGTGGGTGGAGGAGGGTGTTGGGTCAGTGTGGCGTGGGAGGATGTGCGGCAACCTGGCTTATGTACCGTGCGAGTATGAGGGAGGGACATGTGTTGCAGGCAGTGTGTGGTGAGCGGTGTGTGAGACAGCTGTTGTAAGGCACTACTGAGCTGAGGGTCAACAGGTGTGGTTGGTTCTGGTGGTTGTAGCTGTGGCGACGCGCGCAGCACGTGGGCACACTGCCACCCCTAACCCCCCTTAACCCGTCGCCCCTCCCCCCCTCTACACGCATCACTGCCACCCCCTTCTCCCCCCTCCGCTCCGCCGCCCATCCTCCGCCCCCTACACGCATCACAGTGCCACACTCTACCTCCCCCTCCCCCTCCCCAACCCTACCGCCCACGCTTCGGACCTACACGAATACAGTGCCACTAGTCCCACCCACCCACTCCCCCATATGCATCACAGTGCCACTCCTACCCCGCCCCGCCTCGCCTCGCCGCCACCCGCCACTCATCACTTTCCCGCCACATTTATTTACCACCATTGTTGTGTGACTCACACTTGTCTGTGGTTCTTCCAGAGTTTTGTAAGAACTTCATAGTGACGTTTAGAATGTCAGAATGTTGGTCTTTGAAATCGCATGCAGAACTTCACATTGTACGGTGATAACCCCAAGGGTTTCGGATCCTGTCCAAGAGTTTCGGATCCTTTCTAAGGGTGTCGAATCCTTATCCAAGGGTGTCGGATCCTTATCCAAGGGTTTCAGATCATGTCCAAGGGTTCCGGATCCTGTCCTGACACCGTTTGAGCAGGCACCACTATATTTCAGTGGGTGAAAAAAAAACTATATTTGATGTTGCTACAGTTGAAAGCAATCACTCGGAACTTTAAGAGCCGTTTGCTTTGAGAAACCTTTAATATTTTAGAGTTTAACATTTTGGATTTTACTTTACTCCAGATAATTATGATAAATAACAGTGTAAAACGCAGATTGGGCCGAGTGATCCAATGTGTGATGGAAGTCATTGATGGATGTAGAAGCTAGATGGATGTTCGTTATCACACATTGATATGACTGATGGTGGTGCAGACTGAACCTCGATATCATTATTGGTGTCGGCTGAACCTTGATGTGTCTAGTGGCCTAGACTGAGCTCTGATGTGACCAACAGTGGAGGTCGAGTCCTCGGTACCTGGTGGTGAGGGCTGAGCACGGATGAGATTAGACTTACAACATGAGCATTTACGTGACTAGTGGTGTTGGCATTGATGTCAAAGGTGAACCCTGGGTAATGTAACGAGTTATCTTTATATGTTTCTCTAAGATACACTTCTGAAATGTGTTTTATGTTCTCTTCCTTTTGGGTAGTTTTCGACACATTCGAAGTATCGGAGGAACCTTGTGTGAAAGAGGCTTAAGGGGTTGATATTATGGCTAAAATTTCGCCAGAGCTGAGCCTCGAAATAATTGCGAGAGAGGCAAATTGCTTGCTGTCATGTATTAGAGTTGCGTTGAAGCATATGAACAGTGAAATGTTTGGCAGTCTAAATGCAACATAAGCTGATCAGAAATGGTTTATAGCATGTGTGTCTGGCCATTTGTACCAAGAGAAACACAGAGATCTGGTGGAGTGGGTCCGGAGAAGATTAACCAAGTTGGTACCTGAATCAAGAGTACTGGGCGGAGGTGAGAAGCTGAGGGGCTGCAAGGTTATGCCTTCAGGTCTCTAAATTAGCTGGACGACAGCGAACAGAGTTAGGGTAATACGAGGCCACTACAAGAAGCTGGGCAAAAAGATGCATAGAAAGGGTGTAAAAAAGTTCTGGCTTAGTGTGAGGATGGATGGTTGGAATGAACAAACCAAGGTTCTTTCCGGCAGTTTACAAAGCTTTAAAAAGCTGCTACTAGATGGCAGAGGAAGTTCAGATGGGACCCCATGAGTATACAACTCTTTTCCCTTAATATGCAAATAGGTACTTACATTCCTATGCACCTATAGAAGTAGCTAGGGAGCTGTTGCCTCCGTGGCCGTGCCACACCACAGTAACCTGTGGTATATCTTGAACTTCTGTCTCCTGCGGTGCGCTTTTCTCCCTGGCAAAAGATCCTGAAGACTTGCATGCAGCCAGGAACGTCTGACGTCAAGGGCTACCACAACCCTAGGGTACGACTCCACCAGGTTTCACTACTACCTCTCCTACCTCAGCACGATATGGTAACACAGTTTCACCCTCACCCAGGACTCCATCTCAAAGTACTAATACAGTCTTGTCTTCCACTTATGCCACATCTACTACTACGCCACGAGTTTTTACTGCAATCTCAACACTTTCTTGGGTATTGCCTTCAAATCCACCTCAACTTTATGCAACACGTGGACGTAAAACGAGATCCTACATCTATTCCTGCTACGTCTATGCAAGACTTATCTGTTACACCCTCTTCTGAAATTTCACCAGATGTCATTCTACCTCCCGTGCAGTGAAACAATGTCGCCGATGCACCAGGACTTCACTTGCAGGTGCACCACGTCTGTGACACAGCAAGGTGGACGTTCATCTGCTCATTGGTCTTCGCTGCTCCCTGCTGCTAGGCGACAGCATCAAACCACGCATCAACTCTGTCCCCTGATGTACAGGTGTACAGCTGAGCCAGGACAACAGTGGTTTCTACTTTGATGTGCATCACATGGCGTTACCACTCCCTTGCGGGAGCAAGTATGGCCGTCACTTGACCAGATCACACAGAAGGGGATACAACAGAAATGGTAAGTTCGTCCACACTAACCCAAGAACGCTGAAAATGGTAAGCTCTTAATGCATCGCCATTTTTAGATTCAGAACTCAAAAGCTTATTTTCAAGAGGACAGACAGGAACCTCATCCACCTTACCTGTAAATGTACTGTTAGCCCAGTTTCTGACTCTTGCTCTGGCAACAATGAAGACAAGTTTTTTTTCTCATAGTATTTTGCCACAGTTCCCGGTTCCTAATCTTTACACTGCTATAGGCATCAATTAATGATGCACAGTTTATTGTGGCTATCGTCAAATCATGTTACAACGATACCTTAAACTGATTCCAAGTTCTTAGTGTATTCATGCGAACGCTTTTGGTGAGGTGGTCCACAGTCGCCTCCTACCCTGGGATTTCTGTGTCCGTATGTTGTCGTGGTAACAAAGTGTTGTGAGAATGCATCTGTCCCCGTTTCATTGCACTGTTTGATGAATATCTATAGTTACTTGTGGTTCCTTAGCTCAGGTCTACCATAGTCAAAAGTCTTGACTGTACTTTTAATATTGAAGTAAATCGCGGGTGATTTTTGTCAGGTATTTAAGTATTCGTACAGCGACTTTTAACCCTGAGAACCCTGTAGTCGTGGGGTTATCCTTGGCACTCATTCACACTAATTTTTTACTACATATAGATATTTCTTAGTCAAATCATGAGCTGATTATATGGCATGTATTATATGTTCAATTATGACTGTATGGACTTCTCTCGCACTCCAAAGTCCATTATTTCTCTGCTCCCACGTAGAGTGCAGTCTCGAAGCTGCAGGAACCCCCCAAAAAATGGATCTTAGGGTTGTATAGGGATAATAATGATAATGATAATTAAGATAATAATGATAGTGATAGTAATAATGATAATAGTAATAATAATATGATAATAATAATAATAATAATAATAATAATAATAATAATAGTAATGATAATAATAATGATAATAATAATAATAATAATAATAATAATAAATGATAATAATAATAATAATAATAATAATAATAATAATAATAATAATAATAATAATAATGACAATAAAGATCTCCAGTAAAATTAAAATTTTTCTCCAATTCATCACCATACCGGATGTGCAGCTTGGAACGCGTACCTTCTAATCATTTCGTTTTTTCCATATTTGACACAATGTGTTTGTATCCTTTATGAGCGGTAAAAGTGCACTTTAGTCTCAAGGTATTCCGTGCCTACAGCAGACAAGCGTCCTATAATAGAAATAAAAGACAGACTATCTTTACAAATATAAGATAAATCCTGGTGTAGGGCTTGATATGTAACTAGAAATATCTTGGAGAGAACTACAAAGTCTCCTGTCGAAATGGAAAACCTGAGAAACAGTGATACTAGGTAATTACCTTAACTTATCAACACCCTTGCGATAATCAGCGAGATAACGGAGATAAAGAGATATTCGGGACTCCAGCAACTTGCTAGGCTCCGAGTTTGTGACAGCCATCTCAAGACTATGCAGGTGGTGTCTGGTGTAGCCATATCCTAAGACCAAGAAGATGATGTCCGATACTTTGAGAAGTTTATATGACCGCGTTGGAAGTGTATGATGTGACGAGGAATTCCCAGGACCATAGGAACAGCGTATTACGTCATGAGGAGTTCCCGAGATCACAAAGATGGTGTCTGGTGATAGTTGCGTTGGCAAGACCACGGGGGCAATTTACGTTCTGGGGAGGAGCTCTCAGAATTACGCAGGTAGTGTGGTATGTTATAAGGAATTTCCAGGACCACGTGAGTAACATCTGGTGAGTGAGAAGTTCCCAGAACTACTGGAGGCGCGTCTAATGTGTATTTGGCAGTAAACACACAATCTGGACAAGGAGAATGGACAAGAAAGCAGCTCTAGCGAGTGGAAACAAGCAGCTTTGTTCTCATATATAACGAGATACATCGACATCAACAGAAATTATTGGGGAAAGGAACGCAAATTTGTAATCAACGGAAAACGTTAAATCACATATTTGTGTACATTTTAAAGGTCAAAGCTTAGGTGGTTAGGACGGTACAAGACGACATATCGTATGCTGTTGTACAAGTAGGGCACTGCAGCACCATGTCGAGCAAAACATGGGAAAGAGACTGTTGCTAGTGTTGTGATGACAGTACCTGACCACAGTTGATGTGATGATGATAGAGATTACAATTTTGTGCAAAGTCAAGCAGAGGCTAAAGTTCAAGGAAATACGGCGTGTATAGCGAAGAGAGGAGAACACAGGTGGTGCTGGGGAGCAGGAGGGCCTAACCACCTGCCTAATGACACAAACTAAGGAGAGGAGTTGAGTGGCGTCCCTTGGGTTGCTTGTGCTCATGATCATGGAGGAGCGGGTGAGTGGCATTGTCCATGTTTCTTTTTCTCGTTCGTTCTCTGTCACTGTTTGACTACCGTGTCTTTCTGATGTATACATATAGAAAACTTGATAGGTTTTAATGGAGTCCACTTGCAAGTGATAAAACTGGGAGCGAAAAACTTTCAACAAGGCTGTATTATCGTCATCTGATAAATAACAGTACAGGTTTCGTCAAGATTCTTTAGCTGCAATTGCTTCTTAAAAGTAGAAACTTGCAGGTTGACTTTTCTTATGCATTTTGGGTTGATGAAATAAATTATCTCTATGAATATACCAATATGTAGGCAAAATATAGCATATGCACATATATTAAGACAAACCAGTATTTAGACAACAGAATATTCTCGTTAGAATAGCCTCGTATATTCAGGCAGACCAGAATAGCCAGGTTGTGGGCTTGGCTGCTGCTCCTGGCTTGATAACGAGGAACGTCACAACTCGCTATCTTGTTTCTCTGTAATCAGATAACTCGTTCGGAAAGTGTTGGCTAGATTGTACACTAAATATTGTAATTTACCTGTGTCGCCACTTTAGGATGTCGACTTTAATATTTGCACATTACCGTTTTCTTGTAGAATTAGTAATTTCATTAATTAGTTTGTTAGTTTAATCATTCGTGTTTATAGAGCCACATGCTATATCGTGGCCAAGAAATTGCAGGCACTCAACAAACTTACATGTATAGAGTTGTACGAATGTTTCCGTTTGTTCTCTTGTCTTACGAACTTTATTTACCTTCTTCCAAAACATCTTTTTATTCTCCCTAAGATCTAATGATACTGTCTCACCCCAACTCTCATTTGCTCTCTTTTTCAACTCTTGCACGTTTCTCTTGACCTCCTGCCTCTTTCTTTTACAATATGATTATGGCAAGTTACGAAGGTGGGCTGAGGGGCCGCATGTGAATCATTCAGTACATAAACACAACTCAGTACAGGACAGGCGAGTATCCACATTTATAGACTTGCTACATACGTTTAATTAGGTGATTTATTATCTAGGCTAAAGAGACGGGCTGAAGGCTAAGTTAAGCATTGTATGAGGATAATGCCTGAAATTGTCAGACACAAGTGCACAGTGCAGACCAGTGAACACTCCTGTAAGCGCAAGACCAGATATCGATACCTTGTTATTGTAAAAGCCTAGAATAGATAACGGCATACGTTATGTTGTAAACCATAAATCAACGGCTACATCACTACCTAACACAGTGCCCCTTTATCGTCGTCTTTAATTGAGCCTCTAGGTCTCAGGTTTTATGAACTTTGCAAATACTTCATTAACACTAATGTATTCAAAGACGTGCTACTCCTGTACAAATAGCCAGGCATTGCAAGCCTATCAAATATTACTGTAACCAGTGATGACACCGTCGTTATATGTGTGTATCATAACCCATCATAACACTGTCATTATTATATACACTATAACTCAACATCATAGCACTCATACATGAAATTTTTGTGACACCGTCACAAGTCTCGTTATTAGCTTCACAACATTGCTATCACTTGATAGATTACAGTACAAAGGCCTTTATATTATCACCTGTACCTTAACCTCTTAAGGTCGACAGTTCAGCCCTCGGGTGTGATGATTGATTTTTAAGGCCATGCCATCAAACCTAAGGGTTGTGACTTCATGCTCAAGGTCATATCCCATATCATCGTGCTGAAGGTCGCACTGTCGCTTTTAGGAATTAAAAACCATTTAACATGCTTGTGATAAAATGAGAGAGATATGGTATATCAGACTCCAGTTCTGCAGCCTGCAAAAGACTTGAAGATTAATTTTCAGTTAGATGCGGCAGTCATGAAACAATGGAAAGCACCACATCCAGGACACATTTGGTGAACAGTACATCCTAGTCCACACTCGGCCGCCTTCACTCCTTCACCTGTACACATCGCTGTCTTTGAGGTCTTTCATATTTTTCTATCTTTCATACCGTCCATGATAACCGTTAAGTGCTCTTGTAGCAGCACATCCAATGCTTTCTGTAAAGTAAATGTTTAGGCAGCAAAAAAAGTTTCTTCACTGAAGAATTGTCGAGATGAAGAGGATCAGGTAATATGAGCTGAATAAACAAATGGAAAATTAACTTTATCATAGAGAACTACTAAGAAACTAACTAACATGTTACTAACAAACTTGGTCTGGTGTGTTGCAGGGCAAGTGCTTTCGGGTGACCTGCATCTTCATTTTGGCTGGGCTGCTGACGGCGTTGTCGCTGATTCGAATCATTTCACAATCCTGGGCCTCTCACTTGATGGGTGGGTACCTCCCTTCCACCACAACTCTCACAACACTTTATTGGTGCTACTGATGCAACACACTGAGTTATGCCACACTGCTAAACTACACTATATGATGCCATTTCTAAGAGAACTGAACGATACAATTCCAATATCACATTGTAATGCCATTACTATGTTATGTTGCAATTGTATCGTTCCTACGCTGTATCGTGCAATGTATTTTCTACACATTGTATGGTGTCTCACAGCTCTGTAACTCCTCTCCTAAATTACACTAAATGATGCTATTACTACATGATATTTTGTACCAAACTTCAAGATGTTATTCCTAAAGCATTATATTAGTATTACACTCTACTGTACTTTGTCACTCCTATGCCACAGTATGTGGTGTCACAAATCTGACTGAGGCCCTGTTACTACACCACACTGTATGATGTCTTTACTCAACTCTGTATGTCATCGTAGCCCCTGAATATACGTGCGGTTCCGGTAATTTTCACCTTATGGTCCCAATCACTATACCGCATTGTATGGTACCACCCATAACACATCACCCTATTTGGGTATTTACGAGATGAATCTTCAGTCCATTAGGGGTACATAGCATGGAAGATGAGCCCCGATCCTTTAGAAATATGTGCGATGGGAGATGATCTCCAGTCCTTCAGAGGTATATACAAGTTGAGAAGATCCTGATCCTTTAGGGGTATATACGATGGGAAATGACCCCCCCCCCCCATCCCTAAAAGGTATTTAAAAGATGAACGCCAAGTCCCTCAGGTGTACATAGGAAGGGCGGTGGCCCTCGATGCTTTAGTGTTAAATACCATAGATGACCCACAGTTCCTTCAAAGATACATCCCGTAGGAGATGACCTCCCCCCCATCCGGTCCCTAAAGATCATGTACAATGGAAGATGACCCGTTGCCCTGTAGTGCTTTATGTAATATGAGATACCTATCCGTTCCCTATGGTCCTTTATGAGAAAACACGATGATAAATGCTCCCCCATCCCTCATGGATGTGTACAGTGCGAGATCACCCCGGGGGTTATGACCTCACGTCAATAAGCCTTTGCACAATTACGCTTTTTTCTTTTTCTTTTTTTAGTTTGGACATTCTAAAACATGTCATTCTTCATGGAAACATAAAGGTATCAAGTTGTTTCAACTGCAAGATAGTAATTACCACCAGTATTACATAAAAAGGGTGATAGGAACAAAGTGGAAACATTTGGAATTCGCCAGTAACATGCTGTTATAAAGAACAATGGGTGCTTAGATGGTGTCCTCTACAGATGCGATCATGATGCTCCTGACGGTGGCGCTGGTGGGCTGCGCGTTGGAGGCCTGTTGGAAGCCCTTCGCCTCCACTTCCAATGACATAGACTCTGTCAACAGTAATGAGGCCGTCGCTGAGTCATCTTCCACCATGACAGATCCGCTTGTTTACACGGAGGCTCCACCGTCTTATGAGGAAATACTGGTCCAAGAACAGCTGGAGCCTCCCTCCGGTACCAGCAACAGGGACCAGGCAACAGCGTCCTCGAAATCTACAAACAACAATGACACAGAAGAGCCAATGACGCCCACTGACAGACTTTCTTTGCCTAAGCGATATTCTCCGTTCATAACAGAGACATTGTATTCATACGCTTCAGCCAATGAGGTGCAGCTGTCGGTGGACAGCCTGCCTAGCTACGAGGAAGCAGTCGCAGTCCTGCAGCCTGTAGCTGAAGCACAGCCAGACCCCGATACCAACCGCGACTTGATCTTGTTCATGTAAACTGTGTTGTGTGACGACTTTGGGTGAAAATATGAATTGAATGTTAATTTGTATCACGTTTATGACGTTATCATGATAATTACATTACATAGAGCTCAGGTACGTAAATCAGTAATTCTGATATTATTTAATTGAGAAATTATATTAATTATACAATTATAAATGTTCATTAGGAAAAGCTAATAATTCCAGATGTTATAACGCTTATCAGAGGCTAATGTATGTAAAGGACTGTTTTGTAGAAAATGCAAGATTGCTTCACACGAACCTGGCCCGACATATTCGGAGCTGACTTACCCTGCATCACAGACCAGTCTAGTAGCAGCAACAGGACAGGTACATCATATGTATACCTTTAAAGTGTCACCATATATTTTGGTGATACATTACTGTCATTTGAAAATCCTGATTTTACTCATCAAATCATATGAATTCGTAAAATTAGATGCATCTGCCTGATGAATCAAGGTGTCATGGTAACCATCCCCAAAACTGGATTTTTAAGATCACAGTTCAGCTTGGCCACCTTTATGGTAACGGAGGACAGCATCATATATGGTGCAGTTGACACTAATACACAGAGCAGAATAACTTTTGAATCTATTGACGGTTTGATTGTAATATTTGGGACATCGCGAATCTTCGCCTATGTCTGTTATCGTGCCATTTTACAATGAAATTTAAGGGTATATTCTGCATATTTCATCCGTAGAGAAATGTATTGGTGTGAAAGGATAGGTCCTGTTATTTGAGAGGTGCAGCTCAGATCTGGAAAAGTTAATCCTTTGTCTAACCTCACCTAGGGCATTGTTCTTTTCTGTACTATTTATGTTCATCAATACTTGCACCAGCAAAGAAACTGGTAGATTATCATTGTAATTTATATCAAACTTACTTCAGAGCTTTGCACTAAAATCGCATGTAGTTCATAAGAGAACTCCTGGATCCCTTTTCCCCAGTTTATACCTATGTTATCCAGCAGTTTGTTACATGAAAGGTGTTTGTATGAGGTTCTAGTTAGTTTCGTCATTCTGTACATTTAATGCGGCCTTAAGTTTGAAACGAAGTCTGATGTTATATTTTGATGAATACAGAGATGGTATTTTATTATAAGGAAACATTGACGTTGTAAAATTGTCCATTAAGGCCACAGTGCCTAATACATAGATGTACTGCTTTGGTGTGAGTTGGGTATATAGCTTAACCTACATCTGTTTGATATACTTTATTCATTTATTTCTTAACTTCTTGATTATATGAACCTACAGTCCTTTGTTCACCTTTTTTCCCGGTCTAAGTTTAATGATTGAATTGAAGGAGCTACGTTCTGTTGACCTAATTTTGATTGATGTCTAAACTGGTACATTGTTAGCAATGCTTAATACTCCAGTCATGTATCGTATCTTCCCTTGAACTATTCTCTATTTCCCTCTACAAGGAGTATGTGGTTAAAAATCTCCGGCAAGTTTCCAAAGGGAAAACTGAATGTCGTTCTTAGCTAGGTTTCACCAAATTTTGTAGCAGATACAATACCTCTGTGAGAAGAGGTAAAGAGTCCCTGTACCGGACCATAATAGCACACTAGAGCGTTGGTTATGTTCGTGCACACCTTGTATCAACCTTGTCACTTTTTTCATTCTTGTGTTCAAAATAAATGATTGTGGAGTTGTCTTTTTTTCCTTCAATCCCAGTTTTCCACTACCATATCGTGTATGCCGTCGATACTAATTTCTTATTACTAGTCAAACAGACGTTTGTTTGATCTTTTTATGGTTTCATTATCATATAAACTCAAGCTCTACAGTACCACCTTTTCCATTTGCTGTATCATATCTGATGCTGTCTCTTTCCATGCTGTAGTAATGATTCTAGTATCGGTGAAATGCTGATGAAGGAAATTTCCTTGTATACACCCTAAAAACATGTCTCCATTTCTCTATGTTTCCATGAGAATTTCAGTCCGCACAGTCTACAGTTGTAATCCCTCGTTGTTTGAACTTTAAAGTCACCGAGGGGTAAATCCTTGACTACTTTCTGTACCATCTTGATTGTTCCTGCACTGTCATCTTTGTGTATTTGACTTTCATATGCCCTGGTTCAACCTGTTTATAGCACCACCCTCCGTACAGACACACACACTCCTCATATACAACACCAAGCCAATTCATTCTGTTCCATACACGCCTCTAATCCTCCGTACAGACACACACACTCCTCATATACAACACCAAGCCAATTCATTCTGTTCCATACACGCCTCTAATCCTCCTAAATGACGAGGCCACGATACCTCAAATCCTCCATCACCCTCTCCTCCTCCATCTCCCTCTTGCTCTCTCCACTTCTCTTAAGTCAGTCCTTCTAAACTTATCGTCGCCATATGTCCGAACCGTTTTATCACATTGTTTCAGACTGCGCTTACTACCACACCTCTTTTATTGCACCAGCGAACATGCAGCAGCATCATATGCATTCGATAATCATGGCGATTTCCAGTCTCTTCCGCCATGGCTGGGCTGAACCGCACCATGGACGAACCCAACGCACTCCCATTATTGATTTCAACGCCAAGCACACACCCCACCACCACCTTCTCTTGTGGTTTATTACAGAATGATTAAGATAATGTTACTACTGAGGCGAAACGAAGAAAAGATAACCATATGGTTTAACGAACAAAGATACTCCTAAAGTTACTATTATCCATAGTTATTAAAGAATAGCTTTTGATATGAACAGAATAGCCAGGAAGTTATCATTACGTATTTTTGATGAAATCTTACATTTCGTTACCACAAATCACCAGGTCGTTGGAACGAGATTTGCTTTTATCTTAAAAGATTTTCATTTAGATGAAACTTATAGGAATTAGGATACAATTTGAATTACAAAGAAGTTTGAAGCTCTTAAAAGGGAGCTAGATTTTCTGTGGATAAGCAATGTCTCCTTTAAAAGGTATGGTTTTTCCCACTGATGATGTTGCACTTTCTTCAAAGAGCCGGATGGAACCTGCAGCAGGAAGACAGAATCTCACAGTCGAAATGTTCATTAAGAGAATCAGGTTTTCATTAGGTTCAAACAGAAGTAAAGTTATTATATTCAGTGAATCACTATTTTCTTTGAATATATTTAGCATTTTCATTGACCAAGTTGTATATCGTGTCTCCAGCAAGGGTGTAAAGATTTTGTAACGAGTTGTTTTCCCGTAATTAACTGAGATTTCTTTGTATTAACTTGCAGGTACGAATAGTCATCAACTTCTTTAATGAATCCCTTTTTCATGTTGGGTAATGTTAGGCAATATCAATGACGCGGTGCAAAGCAGAGGAAAGGGTGCACTTCACATAAAAATTTGAATTGCGATTTAGTGTAAATGTAATGGATTTATTTCATGA
The DNA here is from genome assembly GCF_036320965.1 of Panulirus ornatus. Classification (NCBI taxonomy): domain Eukaryota; kingdom Metazoa; phylum Arthropoda; class Malacostraca; order Decapoda; family Palinuridae; genus Panulirus; species Panulirus ornatus. The sequence continues at coordinate 8,466,492 of NC_092239.1, forward strand.
TTCTTAAAAAGATATATAAGAAAATTAAACAACAAAAACATGGTAATGATTATTTATTATTGGCTGAATATTTTGATCAATGAACTTTGCGAGTAAGACGATTATATTGCATTGAAGGTGTTGGTCTAAACGCACCTTTGGTCACGCTGCTGCTGGCAGGGCGAACCCGAACCGTGAGGTGTTTATCTTCAGGTGAACGGTACTGACGTCCAGGCTTTTAACAGCTCGACTTCAATACCGAAAAATTTGTCATATAATGGCAGGTATGGAACCTGTTGTCATCGATGGCAGCTATCTTGAAGGCGTAAGTAATCAAGCTGTAAATCTTTGTTAAATGAGTATAAAAGGAAAAAGTCTCAGGGTATATCTTACTGTATTGCTTAAGGTATTCTTATTCTACAATTGCATTACCATTTGTATTGACTGTGATAAACTTCAGTTACTGTCGTACGTTATGATAAGGGATGGAAGTCACACAATGCTTTTAAAGACTTAAGGGTGTGGTCTCCGTAGTGGTTATTATGCCGACATGACAGTTGTATCGATGCCCAAATTGGTATGTTACCAGTTTTGCTGCTCATAGAAACTGTCTGAACAGATACTGACTGTTTTTGTTTAGCAATGGTTTTGTAATGTTTAGAGAATACAGTGAATATGTTTACTTCGCCAACAAGCTGGCAACAGTGGCACTAACATTAATTTGTTGCCTAGTTATGATAAATGGCTAGTTCAGCCCTGCTTTTGCTTTACCCGTGGATACCGGGTGATTTTCTTATGTAGCAGCTAGACACTAGGCATTGGTTATTTTGCATGGTTCGGAAAATATCCCTTGACACCGGTGCTAGCTAGTTTGCATCAGAGAATGAACTGCAGTTTTGATGAATAGTGTTCAAATAGTGAATCATTGCAATCACTATTGCTGACTAGTGAAAATTGCTTTTGGCTAGTGTGCTTCAATGGATATAATGCTAGTTTGGGAATAAGTTGCCACCAGGAGATTAAACGTTACTTTGCCTACTAGTAAGCATTAGTTGGTTCAACTATGTTTTTTCAACTTTCTTTGTTGGTGGTGTAGACTGTGACTTTTTGTCATTATTGTGATTTCAGCTGGACTTAATCTAACAGGTTCGATCAGTTCTAAGAAACCTAACCAGTCCAACTTATCCCAACCAAACCTAATATAACTGACCATTTTTTTGCCACAATACGTACAGACCTATGTTGCCTGATGGTCATCTTGTCGCTGTATTTGTGACAGGTCTCATGGCAATAGATCTTGTATATGTCCTTATGTGGATTACATCTGCCTCAATATACTTATCTGAATTTTGTTCAGCTGCAAAGGGAATTTCTCTTGGTAGTTTATAATGTATATGGTGTATAATTAGGTGCTATCTGTATCTCTGACGCCTGTTCCAATTGGGACTCCCTCAAAGGAGTGGCCATGGCAAGTCTCCATAAGTAAAGAATCCACTGCTGCTTCTTAGCCTTAAGTGCCTCACCCTTTACAGGCCACTGGCAGAGGGCAACTCTAGCACAGTGTTTGCAGGGGCTCCTACCTGATGTTCTTAATGACTACTTCTAATTCTGATACCTACAACTTCTACCTAATGTTTCTACCTAATGCTCCTGCCAAAATTTCCCCAGTGACTACTTCTACCTACTGCTCCTACCATTTTCCCAAAGGGCTGGGCTAGCACATAGTGCTTGCCGCAGGGAAATCTAGTTAACGAAGAATAAGCTGTGAGAGTTAGGTGTTGTCAAGTGTTACAAATGACAAGGAGAGGTTATATGTTTGTTTAAAGAATGCCAATAGTCCGCATGTTAGTGAGGCAGAAAGAAAAGACAGCCTCCTCGGTTCACTGTGCAGATGTTGCTAACCTTTCTGATATCCAGGTGGGCAGTACTGGTAATATAATTCCCTGGCTGTTGGTTGCTTACCAGCTACTACCTAGGTGCTGCATTGGAGGATGGAGTACTGATAGTGTTGACAAGTACTGCTGTTTCAGCTTGGGTAAGTAATGACAGGAAGAACGAGTGTATGCTAAAAACTGGGGTAGTCTGTAAGTTCGTTGACTCACAGATGCTGACTAGTCGCTAAGATAGCATTTGATCCACTGATACCAACTAATTGTCACTGGTGAGTTGAGGGCCATGTTGCCAGCTAGCTAATAAAATGACGTTTGATCTGCTGATACTAACTAGTTGGCACTGGCACTGGTGAGTCAAAGTTTATTATGCTGCCTGATAGGGAAACTAGTTTTTGAACCTCTTGGTTAGTCAAAGGCTAGTTTGACAATTAGCTGGCATATTCACTGCTTCATAGAGATACAGTAACAATTGCAGGGGATGATTTGGAACTTTACTGTATATATTTTATTGACATTAAAAGGAGACAGTAGTGAGGGTTATGTATATCAGGTTAAATGTTGGGTTAACATTAAAGTGCAGTAGGTAATGCACTTTTAGATAGGTATCAACAGAACCTCTGAAACCTCACCTAAGTTTGTAAGTAGTTTAGATGTATCTTAGCATTGAGTAATCACACATGATTAAGCATTGTGGGCATAATGCTGAATGTTGACAGACAACAGACTTAGTAGCTAAGTGATCCCAGCTGTAGAACTGCTTAAAGTTGGTATATTCCTACTTCATCATACATTTTGGCTTTTAGGTAAGGCTTCGGTTATGTTCCAATGATATTTTACAAGTGTTTTGGCTGCTATGACTGTAATTATCCCCACATTTCATGGGGGATCAGAAAAAGTTTGGAAAGGCGGTTAATAGTGTGAGGAGAACAGATGGGGAAATTAGTGAAGAGAAGATATGGGTAAGTGGTAATAGGTAAGGAAGAGGTAGAGAGGAGATAGAGCTGGTATACAGCGAAGAGGCGAGTGTCCAAGAGATAAGCTTTAACAATATTGTCAGCTGTGAAATCAACCTCTCGTTGATTTCCTTGAAATATTACTAGTAGAGTAGTCTGTTTCAGAATCATACCATGATGTAGAAGTTTCTTTACACATATTTTTTCTTCAAATTTGCTATTCACAGTAGTATCTTGTGAAAGAAATTTTTAGTTAAAAGTGACAGCAAAATTATGAGATCATGAACTGAACTGGAGAGATTATCATATCTAACCATTCTTTCTTTTGAAAAATTTATGCAGCAGGAAGAAGCATTATAGAAGAATAAAAGAACTGGCATGATTTAAAACATGAAAAGTAAAAATTTTTTTTACTGCCGGGTATATTAGATTGAAAAGGTTCAACTTAGGTCAGTGTTGACCAACACCACCATAAGTTTGTAGGGTACATGATCTATTGACCTAATTTGTGGTAGAATTTTTTATATTAAGCATATCGCAAACAAGTTGTTAGTTCTTATTATCAATGTACATTATTGATCTCTTGTAATTATTGTTTTTGTGGTTACCTACATCTTAATAAGTTTATTATTTTTTTTTTTTATTTTGCTTTGTCGCTGTCTCCCGCGTTAGCGTGGTAGCTCGAGGAAACAGACGAAAGAATGGCACACCCCACCCACATACACATGTATATACATACACATCCACGCACGCAAATATACACACCTATACGTCTCAACATATACATATATATACATACACACACAGACATATACATATATACACTTGTACATATTCATACTGTCTGTCTTTATTTATTTCCATCGCCACCCTGCCACACATGCAATAACAACCCCCTCCCCCCTCATGTGCACGAGGTAGGGCTAGGAAGACAACAAAAGCCCCATTCGTTCACACTCAGTCTCTAGCTGTCATGTAATAATGCACCGAAACCACAGCTCCCTTTCCACATCCTGGCCCCACAGAACTTTCCATGGTTTACCCCAGATGCTTCACATGCCCTGGTTCAATCCATTGACAGCATGTCGACCCCAGTATACCACATTGTTCCAATTCACTCTATTCCTTGCACGCCTTTCACCCTCCTGCATGTTCAGGCCCCGATCACTCAAAATCTTTTTCACTCCATCTTTCCACCTCCAATTTGGTCTCCCACTTCTTCTCGTTCCCTCCACCTCTGACACATATACCCTCTTGGTCAATCTTTCCTCACTCATTCTCTCCATGTGACCAAACCATTTCAAAACACCCTCTTCTGCTCTCTCAACCACACTCTTTTTATTACCACACATCTCTCTTACCCTATTATTACTTACTCGATTAAACCAAGTCACACCACATTTTGTCCTCAAACATCTCATTTCCAGCACATCCACCCTCCTGCGCACAACTCTATCCATAGCCCACTCCTCGCAGCCATACAACATTGTTGGAACCACTCTTCCTTCAAACATACCCATTTTTGCTCTCCGAGATAATGTTCTCGTCTTCCACACATTGTTCAAGGCTCCCAGAATTTTCGCCCCTTCCCCCACCCTATGATTCACTTCCACTTCCATGGTTCCATCTGCTGCCAAATCCACTCCCAGATATCTAAAACACTTCACTTCCTCCAGTTTTTCTCCATTCAAACTTACCTCCCAATTGACTTGTCCCTCAACCCTACTGTACCTAATAACCTTGCTCTTATTCACATTTACTCTCAACTTGCTTCTTTCACACACTTTACCAAACTCAGTCACCAGCTTCTGCAGTTTCTCACATGAATCAGCCACCAGTGCTGTATCATCAGCGAACAACAACTGACTCACTTCCCAAGCTCTCTCATCCACAACAGACTGCATACTTGCCTCTCTTTCCAAAACCCTTGCATTCACCTCCCTAACAACTCCATCCATAAACAAATTAAACAACCATGGAGACATCACACACCCCTGCCACAAACCTACATTCACTGAGAACCAATCTCTTTCCTCTCTTCCTACACGTTTACATGCCTTACATCCTCGATAAAAACTTTTCACTACTTCTAACAACTTGCCTCCCACACCATATATTCTTAATACCTTCCACAGAGCATCTGTATCAACTCTATCAGTGTTAATAAGTTATATAGTATTAATAGGTTTTATATATCATCGTTGCTGAAGGGAGGGCATCTGAGTTGCTCACTAATGAGTGCACACACATGGGATTTGCCTTATTTTTTCTCCAAGGGGGCATTTTGTAATTCGTCTGCCCAGCTAGTTTGAAAGCCACCTTCCCCATCTTATGTTTAATTAATCAGACTTCACTGTCCTGTTATCTTCTTAATCTGGTTGTCGCAAATAATATTTTACATTATTTTATTTTGGAAGCTTTAGCCATGGATGAAATCCACATTAAGGCCAGACCTTATTTCTTATGTTAAAAAGGTTAATGAGAAAGATATAAGAAAAGAGGAAATTTTTTTAGTAATTTCAGAGGAAATGGAAAACCTGCCTTTTAAAATGGCCCTGGCCACAGTTGTTAGGAAAGACGTAAGGGTAGAGAGTTCCAAAGTTTCGAGATGTAAGTAAAGAAACATCAGAATGGCTCATCCTTGAGTTGGCAGATGCCACACAGTGATTATATGATGCAGTAGCTTAACATATAATATTTGGCCTAGTTAACAGTGGGGACACACAAACAGCCAGCTCTAGGGAGTTAGAAACAAAGTAGTAACCAATAGGAGAGCGAAGGTGAACCAACATTGTTGCACATGGCAAGTGGGTCTAGTCATGAGGACAGACCGGGAGATTGGATAAGTTGATGAGCTTTGTTTCATCTCTGTTTAGTAAGTTTGCAGAGCTAGAACCTCCCCAGATGTGAGAGCATTGCTCTATTATAAGGATGGAGCAGTCTTGTTTATATAAGAAGTATGTAACTCATATCATAAATCTTGGAATTTGTGTGCTTGTTCTTATGTCCTGCCATGTATTAATGAAAATTTTCCACTTGTAGGGTGGTCAGATACTGCGTATGGGACTGGCACTCAGTGCAGTGCAAGAAATCCCGATTACAGTAAATAAAGTTCGTGCTGGGAGACAAAACCCAGGCCTACGTCCTCAACATTTAACAGGTAATTTTTTTTTTCTTTCTTGTGGTGAGTCATTTGATATGGATGTTCATATGGAGTACATTTATATTTTATCATCCATACAGATAATGATATTTTTCTAGTTTAATTCTGTGTTTATTGATAATTCAAGCACATAGGGTTATGTGCTTATCCCTGGGGATAGGGGAGAAAGAATACTTCCCACGTATTCCCTGCGTGTCGTAGAAGACGACTAAAAGGGAAGGGAGCGGGGGGGCTAGAGATCTTCCCCTCTCTTTTTTTTTTTAATTTTCCAAAAGAAGGAACAGAGAAGGGGGCCAGGTGAGGGTATTCCCTCAAAGGCCCAGTCCTCTGTTCTTAACGCTACCTTGCTAATGCGGGAAATGGCAAATAGTATGAAAGAAAGAAAGGGTTATGTGATAGATAAGAGTGATTATTTTTCTCATTTGCATTGAAGGCTTCTGTCACAGACTAAAGTCCTCATTAAGTCTGGGCGTGAATTGAAATATGAAGAGGATTATGAAAGGGAAAAAGAAGAGACAAGGGAAAGTATTTACAAATCTTGAAGGAAGTGAAAACATGTCTTTTATAGTGTGCAAGGTCATAGTAATTGGGAAAGACATAAGGGGGTAGAGAGTTCCAAAGCTGCATGGTGTAAGGAAAGAAATAGTTATCAAAATGGCTCACCCTAAAGTTGCCAACAACCACACAGAAATCATGTGACACAGCAGCTTGCCATGTGTTGCGTGGTTTAGCTAGGGGTAGGGGAACACAAGCAGCCAGCCCTTGGGAGCAATAACCTAAGTGATACCTAAAGAAGAGGGAAATTGAACAAACCTTGCAGCATAGTGAAAGTGGGTCAAGTTTTGAAGTTAGCCTGGGTAAGTTTATAAGTCAGACTGCTTTACTCAATTCTGTCACGTAAGGATGCAGAACTAGAACCAGCCTAGATATGGGAGCAGTACTGCATGCAAGAACGGATCACTCCTATGTATAAATGGAGCATCTGTTCTGAAGAAAAGAAGTTTTGACATTTAAACAGGACTCCTGATTTCATAGAGGCAGACTTAGCTATTTCCATAATGTTGGGCTTTCAAGAGAGAGTGGATGTTACAGTAATAGTATATATGTTCATCAAGAGATGGAATTACAAAACCTTCAAGGGAGAGAGGGAAATTGAGGAATGGTTCCTAGAGAGAAAGGAGCAGAATTGAAGGACGTGTAGGAATGGAGTGTTTGAGTTGTCATTGTATGAGAGCATTTGGTTTTTTGTTGAAGGTGGAGAATCACTGATAAAAAAGAGAAAGAGTGTATGGGACAGGGGAGACCATTGAAGGACACCACTGTTTGTGGAAATAGGGGTAAGGCTGATCCAGTAACAACCATGGAGATAGATCAGCCGAAGAGGAAGCTAGATATGAGAGAGCAAAGTGAGGGAGGGAAGCCAAAAGAAGGGAGCTTAGAGATGAGATCCTGATGCTACACCCTGTCAAAGGGTTTAGGTACATCAAGAGCAACTACATAGGATTCCCCCAAATCTTTCATGGATTATGACCAAACATTTGTAAGATAGGAAATCAGCAAAGATAGATTTGTGAGAGGACATAATGTGAAGCAAATGAAAAAAGGTGAAGTATAGTAAACCCCTGTTCTAACAGACTGAGTTGTTCAGGGAATAGCTGTCACTATTCTGAATCAGAAGTAAATAGCTGCAAGTCACTTGAATCATCTCTGGGTCAGAAATGGGCTCATGATGCTTTGTCATTTTCAACGTTTTAGCAGTACTGAGTTGTTCTTGGATCTCATAGCATGTTCATCACTGATATCCCTTGTATCTTTTAATATGTGATTAAAAAAGACAGGCCCTTGTACCATACAAAATGTTGCATCAACTTGAGAACATGGGCACTGAATTTATGTGTTGACCGAGCAGGTGCTTATCACAGAGTTGTAGACAGTGACCACACTATGTCTTTTTTCACGTTGAAATTTCTTATCTCTTTAGGTGTAAAGGCAAAAGTCATATTGCAAAATGATCATTGAATTATTGTTAACCAGGGTAAAATTATGTGTATGTGCTCAAATGGAACTTTGTATGTTAGTAAAATGAAAAAACTGCACCATTGTCATGTGCAACAGGCTGTCATGTTTTCCTGATGACCACCAGACGGACTATTGCCTAACTATGTGAGGCAACAGACATTTATGGAAATTTCCTTTTGTTCCTAAACTTAGCTTGGTGGCATCTGAAAGTTCCATTAGAAGCCGAATTCCAATGTATTGTAGTCTTTTAGAATAGGGTTTTGCTGTACTTTTGAAGGGCGATTGGTTAAATGAATGAAATATGTAAATAATAAAAGAAATTAAATTTGCCATAGGAAAAATTGATAAAAAATAACATTGCTAGTGTAGACATCCTACATTTTAAGATACGAATTGGTAATTATGCACATGCATAGACACGTCATATGATTAATTTCTTTTTCCATTTCTTGGCAGGGCTTCAGATAGTGCGAGATGCCTGTAAAGGTCAGTTAGATGGAGGACAGATTGGTTCTTGTGAAATATCATTTTACCCTGGTCATGTTTCTGGTGGAAGATACATGGCTGATACTCAGACTGCAGGGTAAGATGTGGCTTGTACTTTTTTATGAATAACTAACAACTTGTTTATTTCCATATTCTAGGTATTGTCATTGGATATTTTGTCATTTACCAAGCTTTAGGTATTTTGATTGACTTATAAAAGTACTTTTTGTTAGCTTTACTTTATTTAATGTCTGATTTTCTGTCAACAGGAAAAACGAAATTTGAGCCACTTGTAAAATATCCCATTAGAAATAACGCTATGCTGTATCATTATTTCTTATTGTGCATCAGGACAAAATTGAAAGAAGAATATTGACAATTCATCAATATTAGCAGTATCAGTGGTAGCTTTGCTGTGTAGTGCTGGTGTAAAAAGGCAAAGGGACTAAACCAAATTTTCTGTTGAGTATACATAGTAAGTTCTTTGGATGAATGGTGAATTAGAGAGTGGTGGCATGCATAGAGCATCAGACTGAGGAGGAACAGGGAGGCTTCTTGAGTAGCAAAGATTATTCAGACCAAGCATTTGCTTTTTAGAATTCTTGTGGAAAATACTAAGAGAAAGAGGAGGATTTATATGTGGCGCTTATGGACGTGGAGAAAGCATACATTAGGGTTGATAGAGATGCCTTTTGGAAGGTGCTTTGAATATATAGTTTGGGAGGGAAGCTTTTAGAAACAGTGAGAAGTTTTTGCCAAGAGCATGTGTGAAAGTAAGAAGAGAGGAGTGGTTGAAGGTGAATGTAGGTCTGCATTAATGGTGTGTGATGTCTCCATGGCAGCTTAATCTATTTATGGATGGGATGGTGAGGGAGTTAGTTGTGAGGGTTTTGAAGGGAGGGGCATGTCTGTAATTTGTTCGGAGGTGTGAGGGTGTGGAAGATTCATTAGATGGTGTTTTCAGATAACATGGCCCTAGTGTAAAACTCAAGTGATAGACTGCACAAACTGGTTTCTGAGTTTGGGAAAATAAGTGAAAGGAGGAAGTTCAAAGCTGATATTAGTAAAAGTAAGGTAATGAGGATTAGCAATATAAGTTTTAATGGAGAGATTGTATAAGGTACTAACAGGCCCTTAAATACTCTTCTAAATTAAAGACTTTTATCCATTATTGGCCCATGTATGTACATCTTATTGTCTGCCAGCTCATTTCCTTTGCAGAGGAAGACTGACAATGCCTTTGTTATGGAAGTAGACTTGGCAGATTTGTCCTTGTCATTATCATCAAGGTGCTGCTGATAGTTGCTATCAGCTTTTCAAGCCCCTCATTGGTTGTTTTTTTTTGATGAGACTACAGCAGTTCTTTCACCTCCTCACCTTTGATGTCTCTGAGCATTTATCCCCAAACCCATGGATATTTAAACTTTATTTGTGATTAGGAAATTTGCTGCGTATATTTCATCATTCTCTCTTTTAGAAATTGAAATAGAAAAAGGAGGGAGGTTTCCAGCCCCCATCCCACCCTTTTTAGTTGCCTTCTACAACACATGGAATATGGAAGTAGAATTCTTTCTCCCCCTACCCCTGGGATATGCTGTCAGTGGTCTGAACCAGAGCATGTGAAACGTTTGGGGTAAACCATCGATAGGTTTGTGGGGTTTGGTTGTGGATAGGGAGCTGTGTTTGGTGCATTACACGTGACAGCTAGAGAATGATTGTGTATACTTTCTGTATGCACCTACCTTCAAACAAATCACCCCACAGACACCATGTTCCCGCACACAAGCATTACTTTAATCAAAACAGCTTTAACGGCACTTATTTTCCATGCACATGATACATTTTCTTTCCTTTGTGGTCTTTGCCACATAGTTTGGGCATTTTTGTTGGTAATTTATAGACTTAGAGTGGTCAGGATGGTTGATTACTTCTTGGCAGTGATAGCATTGCATTGTTACATTTGAAGAGATTTTGCTCCTTTTCCAGCAGCTTTAAAAGTTTGATATAAAGCAGGATGTTTCTTTTATTTAACTTGATTAAAATCGTGAACTTAAAGAAGTTGAAGTCAGACATCTCTGATTAAAGGTATATATTTCAGGAGTGTGAGCTTGCTAGTCCAGTCAGTCCTACCGTGTGCACTTTTTGGTGATTCTCCCTCATATTTTGTGCTGCGTGGTGGGACAAATGCTGACTTTGCTCCACAAATTGACTATACGATACAGGTAAGAGTAATTGGTGATACAGTAGAACTCAATATTTTCACGGCTAATTGAGTAAGAAATTTGCAAATAAGTGAAAAACATGCATCACACACTTCTTTACTTCTGTGAAATCCTATTTGTACATTACTGGGAGAGAGATCTACACTTTTAAAGCCCCATCACCTTAAACTTTCTTTACTTTCGTGTAGCATTTTAGACTCATAGACCGCTCATCTCCATTTTCATTTTCTAGTGTGTTTCAGCCACCCTTACATTAAAACAGTACTCCTCATTCTTTCTTACACACTTTTTCTGTAATGTCATAGAACTCCAAGTTACTGTCATTGCCTCATACAAAGAACTGTTTACATTTGTAGTTCAACTGATATAAAAACGAAGGGTGCAGTGAGGTCACCCCTATCTCTTCTATCCTTTGTGGTAGGTAAATTTGTAATCCTCAGCCTTTCATTGTAGTTTGGTTTTCTAAATTCAGATACTCCCTTCGTTGGTAGGATTGGTGAAGGGGTTGTTATAGGGTTCACACAGTTTGGATTTTATGTAATATGTCATGCAGAGTTACCTTTTTCATATGCTTGGCCTTTCTTTTTTGAGTGTGTCTTTGACAAGACAAATGCTAATGATTTGTTGGTGCGTGTGTTGGAATTATTCTTTTCATGGGCACATATGTACTGGTCCCTAAGTTTGATCATTTCATCAGTGGCTGATCCTCCCTAGATTTCATCAATTACTATCATAGCCACAATCATCATTATGATCTGGATTCTTGACCACTCCTTCATCACAGTTTATCCATTCATCTGTGTCCTCTGCACACCTTTTTGCTGTTTCAGTTCTGTCTTTTTGCATATTGCATATGGGATGGTTAAGTTGCTTGATTAGCCTTTATTTGGGAATGTTGGTGTCTGATAGTTTATGCTTACAGGGCTATTCCTGTGGGAAGAACAGGGCTATTCATTTTTCAATATCTTTTATTTACATTTCTTTTAGAGAATGTTAAGGTGCATTTGGTAGAATGACAGATCTGGTATGGCAGAAGAATTACGGTATGTGCCTAACTAAAATAAGAATAGTTGTTAGGAGAACCCAAACCCTTAAACTATGGCATATATCTGAAGTGATTTTCAACCATTGCATAATGACTTGCAGAATGTCTCTTAAATCATATGTTTTTGAAGGAAATACCCCTTAAAAGTAGTATCCTTTCTTCTGTATTGGGAGGGTATTAAGTTGACAAAGATGCTGGCATAGATACTTCTTTTTTTTTTATGTATGTGGTGATGATGAGTTTTTCCTTGATTTCATTCTACATATGCCTAAATACATTACACCCTTTCATCCTTGATATTGCCCATCTTATATGTAAGTTACATAATTTTTTTTTACATAATTCAGTAATCAAATTTTCATATATTCTGTCTATTGTATATATCTGATGACTTCCTTCCTGGAACTCCCTTTAGGGGGTAGCCGTGGCAATAGTCTCCATAACTAATGAATAACAGTGCCACTTCTTAGGCTTTAGTGCCTCATCCTTAACAGGCCACTGGCAGAAGGCAATTTTAGTGCAGTGTTTGCTGAGGCTCTTACCTGATGTTCTTTCTGACTATTTCTACCTAATGTTCCAATCTACTACTACCTAATGCTGCCTCCTAATGTTCCTATCTACTACTTCTACTTATGTTTCTACGTAATGCTCTTGCTGAAATGTTCCTACCTACTACTTCTACCTATTACTCCTATCATTTTGCCAAAAGGCAGAGTTAGTGCATAATGCTCACTGCAGAAAAATCTAGAATTATGAAGAATGAGCTTTTTGATTTAAGTGTTTGTAACACAGAAAGATATGTTGGTGGACACAATGCCAGTGGTCCACGTGTGGGTGAGGCAGAAAGAAAAAACATATTTACATGTACAGAACATTTCTTGCTTGAATAAATGAAAGAATTGATCTGATTTTCATCCACTATATGAATGGTAACCCGATAAAAAAAGAATTCTATTATTATAGAATTTTACTTCAGTAGTTGCCCTGTAAATCTGGCCTCCTTCCCTGATGATACAATTACATTCTCATTGATGATTTACAGGTGACTGTGATGCATGATATTTTTCCCAGCTGTGTTTTTAGGTTGTTAGTGCTATTTATGGATGACTGATGGAATCATGCAGCACCTGGGAATTTAAAACATAGCTGCCAAAATCATTTCCAGCCTACATGGCATGTTGCAGCCTTCATAGCAAACCAGTATGTGGCACATTGTAGCCTTTGTAGCAAACCAGTGTACTGTCGCATTGCAGCCGAAAGGCTAAGGGATATTGTATGCATCAGTAGATAAATGGTAGTGTTCCATGTAACACACTGTGTAAAAAGTTGTTGATTAATTTGACTAAAACAGAAAGGTTTAGAGGTAATTTTGTAGAAGCCTGTTCTCTTAGAAAAGTACTGATGATTTTTTTTTCTGATTTTTCAGGTCATTAGAAAAGTTCTCTCTTGGTTTGGAGCAGAGTTTAAACTGTTCATCAATAGAAGGTAATGTTTGAGAACTTTTGTTTTAAATCTAGCTAGAACAAATACTCTCAGCTTTGTCTATGGAAGAGAGTTTGAAGGCTGATCATAGATGTATTGAAAGGATTATGCATGCAGTGGTTTGACTATGATTCTTGAAGGAGACCCTCTATGAGTCATCTGCTGTATTGAGACTGTTGATGAAGTGAAATAATGTTAATTCATATTTAGAAAAATTGGGTTGATATATATTTTGGGATTATAGTATTTTTTTAAGGAAATGCATTTCCAGAAATCACTAAACTCTATTTAGTCATGGCCACTTCCTAGAGAGTTTCAGGTAGGAACAGGCATCAGAGATACAGGTAGATAGAGTACTGTTACCTAGTTGTTTATTCTGTGATGAATATACATGGCATTTATTTGTACTTTGAAAGATTAGCGTATTTGTCTTATGATGTTGAATAGTAGTGTAGGATTTTGTTCTAGCTTTATTGTTTCAAGTTAGCTGGATACTTTTACAACAGAGTTTTTGCTTACATTGCTCTATACCTTCTGACTGTAAAGAACTCTTTGTTCATTAGCATGTTACATAACTTGTCTGCAGAATGAGTAAAAAACAAAATCAACATTTTTCATAATAAAAGCGCTATCCATGGATGGAAATTCTCACCGAGTCCAAGATTTGATTGAAGTGGAAAGATTTTATTTTGAAAGAAGGATAAGCCTTCTTTTGTAATGTATTTTGTTAGGAGAAGCATCAGGCATACCAGGTTAGGGAAATAAACCTGGCATCACAATGGCCCTCCCTTGATTTTTCTAACACTTGAATATGTAGGATATGTACATGGAGCAATGGGCTGCCCAAAATGAGATCAGTGTTCCTTGGGAGGGTTAATCAATCCTTTATATAATTTGAATAAATGGTGAGGAATGAGAATCATAGGCATCTTCACCAGACTCCATCATAAGATACTTCCATAGGAATTCAGCATGTGAAAATCAGAGAAAAGAAATTCAGATAGAAGACTGAAGTTCATATAAGGAAATTGGAGCTCAGGAGAGATTCAAAGACTTTGGAGGCAGTAGAAGTCAAAGAAGTAGAACAATAGTTGGAAGGATTACATTGCTTACTCTTCTGTAGAATGGGCTCTACTGATGCTTGTTTCTAAGGTCAGAGAAAAATGTTGGTTTTAAGGAAAAAGTAACAGGAGCAAGCATGGATGCAAGTTCTAAGATGTACTTCTTTTAAACATCAGGAAAGGTACCGCCTGCTCCATGTGCCCTACTTGCGTCAAGAGAGAGGTGATTTTCTGACTCTGTAAAGAGATTATGTGAAGGGGCATAGGATTTATTTGTTATGCTTCGGGGGTGAGGGAATGTTAGTTATCCAAGATGGAAGCAGAAGAAATTCAAGATCCAAAAAGAGTAGCTGTATTAGCTGGAGTAACAGCTCAGTACTGTTATGAATGGAAAAGTGAAGGAACATTACAATGACTGAAACTGTTAGAAATACTTTCTGCCCAATATCAGAGAGATTTGTCAGTAAAAGGAGAGTTGTTACTCTGCTGTGTGAAGGAGTGCTTTTTGCCTCATGAATAACATATTTGTAATGATTTCAGGTCGTGAAAGCTGATTGAGATTAGAGGGAAGGAGAGTTTACCACATTCATTATATTAGGTCCCTTGCCCAAATGGCCTGAGAACAAGATTGAGTAAACCATGCTTTGGATGAAGAAATAGTCTTTTAGTGAAGGGGATGCATTCTTCCATTCCTGCAACAGTAATCCCTTCTGTGTACACAGCATAGACAGAAGTATTGCCTGAAGATGCAGTAATCGTCCCAAGGACAATAGAGGAAGAATTTTTGTAAGTTATTCCAATCACTGCTATTTAAGTGTCATAGTTGGTGTATAGAGGGGGAATTCTGAGAAGGCACACTGATTATAGAAACACTTATAAGTTTGATCAAAATGAGTTTGAAGTTTTGCTACTGTAGGGTGATAAGAGGTTAGAAAAACTTCAGATTGTTTGGAGAATGGCATAGATGGTGTAGAACATGAATAGGATGGTTGATAATTTTTCCTGTAACAACGTTGTGGAGGTCATAGTGGGGGCTTGGTCATCGTCCACAGGGTGTGAATTGTAGTGACTTTTGGTGACCAGTTCATAAATGTTTACAAATTATTTAAGTTTGTGACTTTTCTGGTTCTTCTTTTTATGTGACATTTATTTGTTCATAAGTAAGTGTTCTTTGATGTTATGTACTTTAGTTCCTGTGTAATGATGAATATTTATAATATTGCTTTTGATATTTCTCTGTATCACTCTTCAGTGGTCTCTATCATGAACATGGGAAAGGTTCTCTGAGAAATATTCTTGGAAAACCAGGGTTAGGACTTTGTAACGCCATATCTTTCAGGTGTGGAAACACTGGCTTTCCCACCTGTTGCTTCCTTTATGACTATGTAATGAGAAATTGCTTTTTTTGGTTCCATCATCAGCCCACTCACACACTTGCACAAATATAATGTCACATCACAACCCATGTGGAAATTGATTTACAATATCATTTTATCAGACATATATTGAATGTTTTGAAGCAAAGGCATTTACTAATGTTTGGAATGTGGTAAGCAGTCCATCTATATCACCTACTTTCTCATGAATTATACTGAATATGCAGATATATAACAGTGGTAGTAGTGGGTAGGCAACCACCAACCAGGGAGTTGTATTACCATTACTACTTACCTGGGTATCAGAAGGGTTATTGCACTTCAGTGTTTGTCAAGTTGCACTCCTCTGACCCAGGTAGCTGTCTTTTCTTTCCTCCTCACCCACATGTGGACTGCTGGCGTTCTATCCACAAACATACAGTCTCTCCTCACACAAAACACTTTACAACACTTAACTCATACAACTCATTCTTCATAACCCTATAGATTTTCCTGTGGTAAGTGCTATGCACTAGTCTTGCCTTTTGGCAATAGAGAGAAGTAGTAGGTAGTATCATGAGACAGGAGCATTAGATTGAAGTAGTAGGCTGGAACATTTAGGTGGGAGCATTCAGTAGAAGTAATAGATTAAAACATTAGGTAGATATAGTCAGTAGGAACATTAGGTAGGAGGCTATGGAAATACTACACTAGAGTTGCCCTCTGCCAGTGGCTTGTTAAAGGTGAGGCACTAAAAGGCTAAGAAGTGACACTGGAATTCACCAGTTATGGAGATGCATTTTCCATGGCTATCTCCTTAAGGGAGTTCCTGAAGGGAATGGGCATTAGAAATGTAGATAGATAGATAGTTATATAATTATTAATTCTTGCTGATAATAGGTAAGAACCTACTAAAGAGAATTATGTAGAAAAATTATACGAAGAAATGAATTTTACCACATCATTTTTATCTATCTGTCTATATCTGTGGTGGCCACAGCAATAGTCTTCATAATTAGTGAACTCCAGTGCCACTTCTTAGCCTTTAGTACCTCACCCGTAACAGGCCACTGGCAAATGGCAATTCTAGCACAGTGTTTGCATGGGCTTCTTCTATATCATTTGACCAGTTGTAATTTGAATGTTTTGAACTCAAGTTGATTGCAAGAGTCAATGAGATGTGTAGCACTTCCAAGTGTCCCACAAGTTTTTGCCATTATATTCATGATGGTATTAATATTATTCTATTTGTATCTCTGATGCTTATTCCCTCCAGGAACTCCCATCAAGCGGGTGGCCTCGGCAAAAAGTCTCCATGTTTCCCTGTCCTTGTGCACCTTTGTTGCATACACCATTCCATGCATTCTTCCACCATTTCTCTCCCTCTAGTACTTTTACACTCTATTTCTCCATGTCACAGGTGGTCTTTCTCTCACACTTCTACCCCTTTAACCTTACTATTATACACTTTCCTCATAAACTCCCCGTCATGTATTTTTTTTCACATGCCGAATACTCTACCTCCCCCTTTGCATTCCCTGCAATACCAAATCTCTGTTACTCTTATTTCTTTCTTCATTTCATTTGGTTTTACCAAATGCTCCTCTCAGATAGCTCACTTCTATAGGCTGGATTCTTGACCTCTGTGACTCATTCAATGTCTTTGTTTTGGCTGCTTACGTCATGTTCAGATGGACTATGCTGTCCAGTTTAGTACACTTAATTCACACACTGTATAGGGTTTATAAAAATCAATACTTTCACTCTGTTTCCTTTCAAACTTTAGTATTACTCACATTTACCTTCAGTCGCCTATGGTCATACACACACCATAAAGCACACTTACAGCCTCAACGACTTCACTTTACCATCAGCAAACACATCATCTGCAAACAGGTTTGTCATTAGTCACAGTACCACCACTGCCTCACTCCATCTTTGCAATCCTTTTCTTTAGTTTTGATTTCATCTCTCATCACTCCATCTATATATATATATATATATGTATATTCATTTATTTTATCCCAGGGGATAGGGGAGAAAGAGTACTTCCCACGTATTCCCTGCGTGTCGTAGAAGGCGACTAAAAGGGAAGGGAGCGGGGGGCTGGAAATCCTCCCCTCTCGTTTTTTTTTTAAATTTTCCAGAAGAAGGAACAGAGAAGGGGGCCAGGTGAGGATATTCCCTCAAAGGCCCAGTCCTCTGTTCTTAACGCTACCTCGCTATCGCGGGAAATGGCGAATAGTGTGAAAGAAAAGAAGGATATTCATTTATTTATATTTTGCTTTGTCGCTGTCTCCCGTGTTAGCGAGGTAGCGCAAGGAAACAGACGAAAGAATGGCACAACCCACCCTCATACACATGTATATACATACACGTCCACACACAGTACATATACATACCTATACATCTCAATGTATACATATATATACACACACAGACATATACATATATACCCAAGTACATAATTCATACTGTCTGCCTTTATTCATTCCCATCGCCACCCCGCCACTCATGAAATAACAACACCCTCCCCCCTCATGTGTGCGAGGTAGTGCTAGGAAAAGACAACAAAGGCCCCATTTGTTCACACTCAGTCTCTAGCTGTCATGTAATAATGCACCGAAACCACAGCTCCCTTTCCACACCCGGAACCCCACAGAACTTTCCATGGTTTACCCCAACGCTTCACATGCCCTGGTTCAATCCATTGACATCACGTCGACCCCGGTATACCACATCGTTCCAATTCACTCTATTCCTTGCCCGCCTTTCACCCTCCTGCATGTTCAGGCCCCGATCACTCAAAATCTTTTTCACTCCATCTTTCCACCTCCAATTTGGTCTCCCACTTCTCCTTGTTCCCTCCACCTCTGAAACATATATTCTCTTGGTCATTCTTTCCTAACTCATTCTCTCCATGTGACCAAACCATTTCAAAACATCCTCTTCTGCTCTCTCAACCACACTTTTTATTACCACACATCTCTCTTACCCTATTATTACTTATTCGATCAAACCATCTCACACCTCATATTGTCCTCAAACATCTCATTTCCAGCACATCCACCCTCCTGTGCACAACTCTATCCATAGCCCATGCCTCGCAACCATACAACATTGTTGGAACCACTATTCCTTCAAACATACCCATTTTTGATTTCCGAGATAATGTTCTCGACTTCCACACATTCTTCAGCGCTCCCAGAATTTTCGCCCCCTCACCCACCCTGAGATTCACTTCCGCTTCCATGGTTCCATCCGCTGCCAAATCCACTCCCAGATATCTAAAACACTTCACTTCCTCCGTTTTTTCTCCATTCAAACTTACCTCCCAATTGACTTGACCCTCAACCCGAGTGTACCTAATAACCTTACTCTTATTGATTGAGAGGGGTGAAGGCATGTACAGAGCATCAGATTGGGGAAGAGCAGTGTGGTTTCAGAAGTGGTAGAGGATGTGTGGATCAGATGTGTGCTTTGATGAATGTATGTGAGAAATACTTAGAAAAGCAAATGGATTTGTATGTAGCATTTATGGATCTGGAGAAGGCATATGATAGAGTTGATAGAGATGCTCTGTGGAAGGTATTAAGAATATATGGTGTGGAGGCAAGATGTTAGAAGCAGTGAAAAGTTTTTATCGAAGATGTAAGGCATGTGTACGTGTA